>NW_022280058.1:766404-812450 GCF_004355925.1 Anarrhichthys ocellatus | reverse complement strand
GAGAGAAAAACACACTATAAATACTCCAGGCAATAACCAGGACCACTGGCAGTTATGAATAGCAGGAAAATCAACGAGTTCAGCCAACAGGTTCTTACAGCGAGGTGACATTACGTCTGGAAAAACATGTAACTAAAAATTCCCCTTGAAATAGTGTTGGGCATGTTTCTGTCACTCACGAAGCTCCTCCACTCTCTTAGCAAGTCTTTTTTATGTTTTGTGTCAAAGCTTCACACCAGCATTTCTGACACAAGCTAGAATCCAGTTCGGTCGTGAAGCCTTTTAGTTGAATTTCAGCAGTCTGGCATCCGTCATCTCTGTGCAATGGCATTCTTGTGGTTGTGTCAGTGAACAACTCCAACTTCATTATGTAAGTCCATGTATTTTTCAGCCACCCTCTTTATTGTGTGTATAAATGTGCGTGGGTGTGTGTGTGACAGAGAGAGAAGATGTGTGTGCTCTGCATTGCGTTTAACAGGGTAGCACATGCTGAGACTGGGGAACAGTTCTTTACATCTGCCTTAATTGAACCGCACTGAAGCATAAACTAGTCTGCCCTGCCAACTCTGCACTTTCTACTGTGTGTGTGTGTGTGTGCGCGCACGTGTAAGTGAGTAACTGCCCACGCGTGTTTCTGCATTTGGTAAAGAAATTTCAAACTAAGATATTTTTGGTTTTGCCTGATTTACCGTTTTTACGGATTTTTGCACACATACTCACTTTTAGGTCGTTTTAAATCACAATGTGCTGTAAAATAACTGGAAGATTTCAAAAGTCTCTCTCTCTCTCTGAGAGTCTGGGTTTTACACAACCCTCTTCTTCCTCCATTACCACCATGATCTGCGGATTTTCAGCTGAGGTAGGTTCTGCTTTTCACCGTCTGGCTCTTCACAACCATAATCATCTAGAAGCATCCTGTCAAACACTTTTCCCCTCTTCCACAACCAAAAGACAGAGCTGTGAAACAACAAATCCTCCAACCTAAACTCTAAAATACATTGTGTGTCATTGCCGTCCACGACTGTTCCAAATATTTCATATATAAACTGTTCAGCCTCATACAGTTTGTCCCACGTCAGACAGAATAACGAATAATCACACCACGTGGGACGAGGCCAAACAGTGTTGTGTTACTTGGTCCAGATGATTTATTATGGGGAGGAGGAACATCATCAAGGTTTTCATCTCATCTTAACCTCCTCACACACAGTGAGGGACTCTCTCAAAATACCAAACCATGACAATGCACAAATCACACATTCCTTCATGTCAAGTCATTTTCCACCACATGTAAGCCACATAAATTAGGTAGTTAAGGAAAGAAACAAAGATTGTCGCCGGAGTACAAGGAACCAAACGTCGACTCTGTGGCGGTCCACAGGCGGGATGCAAATATCTGCCTTCTTCGTCGGGGAGTCCCACACTCTGTTTGGTCTATCCCCAACCTCCTTTATAACCGTGTGTTCACACAGAACGTGAAGCAAATTGTAGAAGAGGCACAACTGCATACAAAGTCAACGGAAAGACGCAAATTCGCCTCAGGCAGCACAAATGAGCAGACTGCTTCGTAAATGTAGAGAGACGGGGTGAAAAAGGAGAGTTTGGAAGGAAACGTTGGTCACACGGGGTCGTTTGTCAGGATAGTGTACGTCATCTTGAAGTGCTGGTGAAGAGAGTGTCTCGGGTGTTGTCGTTTGTGGCGGTTTTGCGCTGATGTTGCGTCTATATTGTGTGCTTTTATGATTCACCTCGTGTGTTGAGTTGTATTTTTTAAAGCATGCATTCTTTGACAGGTTTATTCTAGTAAAAACTGACTTAACTGAAAGCTTTTACGACACAAAAACAAAAAACCTGCCTGGCTTCCCAAAATAGTCAAACCCTCACACATGTAACGGACGCTATGCATACGAGTTTCTTCAACCAGTCACTTCCTGGCCTCATCAGTATGCAGCATTTAGAAGGAGCCACTTAGCCTCCACGCTTGGTCACAATCAGTGCTCCTTTTGTCACCTTTTTCACCTTCCCTCACCCATCTCTCATCTCCTCATCACTACAGAGACTACGATAACAGGAACGAGGGCTCACTTCAATCAAACCATCGGCACAACTATTTCCTCTCTCACCCTCTCGAGAGGCGAGACATACGGATTCCTGTGATGGGTCTTGAGTTGGGGGTGCTTGTGTCGTTATGTTGGGAGGAAAAAGAGAGATGAAGACAGGGGACGACGGGCGTGAGGAGAGGAAAGGAGGACCGAGCTGGAAGAGAGAGGATCCGCTCAAATCAGAATAAAGCGTTTTGAGAGCAGAGTCGGTTAAAGTGTTGTGCTGTTGCTCTCAGTCCCACTCCTGTTCGGTGTTAGTGGTGTCTGCAGCATGCAGGAGTGAGCCAGCACTCAGATGATGGAGCCAACTGGTGATCAGAAGCTGTCGGGGCATCGATTCCTGCCCTCAGCTTTGAAACCGGTTATTTAACTTCTCTTGTGAAAGTGTGCAATTGAGAGAGAAGTCTTTCCCTCAGGTCGCACCGCTACAAGGTCAAAAAACCCCGATGACAAAGAGACTGTACTTTGTGTGTTTTAGAGTTTTTTGAAATCTGGATATCTAACTGCCAATTACGGGTCTTAGAGTCTTAGAAGGACTTGGAATAAAAGAGGTAAAACTGCTGTCTAGCCAGAAACTACAATGAGAGATGAGAGATGAGAGCCACTGGAGACGAGAGGCTGCAGAGGAGAGGTTTAATTTTATTTCATTATTTGGCGTTAGGCAGTGATGTGATTACTTTTCTCCCAAACAAGTAATGTAAGGGTTAATACTTTTAAATACAGTATGCACATCTTCTACTTAAGTAAAAGCAGCAATAACACAGTGTAGAAATACATGAGCATGTAGTGATACAGATAAACCTGCATTTTACTCTAGAAACAATACAAAGGTATTAAGCAGCATACTTAACCTGCTGGGTCTTTTTATTTTTTAGGCTGCTTTGTCATCTTGTTACATTGGGTTGCATCATATTGTGATGCTGTTTCTTCTATCTTTGTCCACTCTTTATATATAATGAATTAATGTAGGATGTAGGCCACGTGTATGCTGTATACATGAAAAGTATCAATTTACATATATGCACACACACTGAAATGTAAGTACACACACACACACACACACACACACACACACAGAGCGCTGTGGATCTCGTGGTGTGCCTGGTTTCCATGGGGACTTGGAGTGCTGAATATTCTGGGATAGAGCTGAGTACAGGCGGTACTCAGGCCATATGGGGCATAGCTGTGTTTAAAAAGGTGCCTGCTACTTAAATTTACATTTTACGTAATGCTGTTCTTCTGGCCGACGGGAACAGCTCATGAAATTAGAAGGATGACTGAGACGCTGCAGATTTTTAGATTTACTCTGACATTTCATGCCCAGTGCAAAAGGCTGCTTCATATCATCTGCTTTTAAAAAGTGTCTTTATCTTGCATTCTCTCTAATGGCCAGGAGGGGGAGACTCCTCTGGTTGTATAGAAGTCTATGAGAAAGTGACTCTACTTCTCACTTGATTTATTCCGTCAGTAAACATTGTAAACATGAGTTCATGGTCTCAATCTCTGTCTTCTTCAATACAGCATGATGTTCATTTAGTAAATGATGGTCCATTTAGAATGAAATAGACCATAAAGCAGAGCATGCTTTAAGGCGGGGCTACCTTGTGATTGACAGGTCACTACCAGGGAGTTGTCCGTGTTGTCGTCTCAGAACTTTAACCCTTTCTCAGTGTGTTTTCCTTTCATTAAAGTTATTTGTAACATTTTAGTTGCCTAAAAACATCTTATTCAGTGTTAGGTTGTACTTACCTCCACCCTCTCGTGTCACCTCTTGTTCCAAAAAACAAAGATGGCGACGGCCGAAATGCCGAACCCAAAGCCTCAAAACGTCAGTCCACAAACCATTGCTATTGCAAAACCTATGTTTAATACCGGTAAAGGTCAGTTGTAAAAGTTGTAAAAGTGTATTTTGTTCATTATTTCCTGTTGCAGTGTAATCTGTAGATGTTTTGTTCATAGAAATTCATAAAGTTGTATTTTTTAAATGACCATTGCACTTTAGCCCATCTTCAAATGACTATTGTCTGTTGCTCAACTAGTAAAACTCAATATGAAGCATCTTTAGAAAGCCGTGCTTTCTACAATACAACAGAGAGATTTGGTCCAAACAACTAAATAGGAAATACTGAATTGATTTTTAAAGGATGATATCAGTATAATTAACATTCTGCTTGTGCACATTTTTGCATTATTTGAGAACGCTTTTCACTATAACGCATAACTGTAGTTGTCTTACCCTCCATGTGTGAAATTAAGCGAACATTTCTCGACAGTTTTATCTGCTTCAAATGTTTCATAGATCTAACAGTTACAACACTCTCAGATGTCAGTCTGAGAGCGTGGGACTCATTTGTGAGACTCTTTGCAATAATTGCTACATTCAAATGATTTTCATGCCATTTGAATGGCATTCAATGTGGAAATGTAACTCATGTAGTGTGAAAGTAATTTTTTCAGTCCTCTGAAAGCCTCTTTCACAGACACAAACATCAGAGAGACGTCAGGCAGGACGACCTTTCCACTGTCATTTATGGCTGCAGGCGACACGAGTCAGCTTTTACCTGCAAACTGTGTCGCTCTGATGCACTGAGCTGCATACCCATTACACCACCTAATGGCATGGTGTTAATATAAATTCAGCTAATTGTGCATTCAGTAGTGAGCATTTTCCTGCTATTAAAGCATTGTGCATCCTGAATTAGCTGCAGAAAGACTTGTCACAACACATCATTCAGAGAAACTAATTAACTGGCATATCACACGGCGGCATGCGCAGGAAGAAACATGCTAAGAGGGACGTTTAGGATAATGATGAAATGACCCGAGGTAAGATGTGGGTTTTGGTGGACGGTAAAATCACTTCAAGCGGTATATCATTTATATGTGTTAATTGCCCATATCATCCCCTCTATTTGTGAGTTGTTCTGTGTTGACTAGTGTTGTGGGAATTGTACTCTTAATAAACTATAAAACATTAAAATCACAAAGAGAATGTGTCTTTTCTGAGTTTAATTGCAATAAACGTTGTTTACATTTGCAAATGTGGCTCTCCAAGCTTGCCAGGGTGGAAAGAGATCCCTGAATGAGTATTTAAAGACTATTTGTCACATGACACATCCCTTATCCTCACCCAGGTGTCTTTCAATAAACAGTGTTTTGTCTTCCATTGTAGTCTCATTTAGCCCTTTGTTAGCTACCGCCTTTTCTAAGACATGTAAAAGCTTACAAAATTTACGAGTGAGATATTTACTGACGTATTTTATGCCGTAGAACGTTAAAATGTCTTCAACTTGTGTTCACCACAGATCTTATTTCAGGCATACAACCAAAAACCCATTCAAAAAACCCATCGACTTTGAGAGGATCGGGACAGGAAGTGCAAGTGAATTTCTGGGTTTTCGGACTACTTTCTGCAGCGCTCTGACAATGCCAACATGCGGATGTGTATCAGAACATGCGGTGTGTGCAGCAATGACTCGTTTTTCTTTTAATATAAATGTCATCTGCCAGAAATCTTTATTTAAATGTGGTATTCTTTTGTGTTGTATGCGTAGTGTAATGTAGGATGAGTAATTTGTGTGTAACTTAAGAATCAAAATTTGCATTTTTATGGTGCAACAGTCTCAGCTCACAATTTTTACCATGTAATCATCCGTTATATTGTAAATCCGGATTATATCTCGGAATCAATTATTACCATTTTTCATTTCCATGTTTTCACCTCTTAATATGAGAGTATAGCCGTTCCATCGCCTTGACAAAGACGTGAACTTTTACATTGGATTTTCTACTAAAAAGTGAACCATTTCATTTATATGTGTTGTTTTACACAGATAAAAAATATCCTATATGTGTACCATATGTTACATTAAAGCAGCTGGTGTAAGTCACCAATATATTACACTGCTATAGCAGTGACTGCGTTACCTCTATTTTCAGCACTGACTAAAGTGCTACCACAATACTCTGCTCAGGCCGACGAGTGATGCTGAGGAGAAGTTCACCAGCTCCTCAAATTCCAGATTAAAGATGAAAATTCAATCAGACTGCAGGCACAACAATAAAGCCGAAAAACGATAGCGGATTAGTGCAAAAGAAGAAGCAAATTCAACCTCAAATGTATTTCAAGTATAAGCTCTAGGAAGAATAAAAAAATTTGACCAATCATGTATTTTACTCCAAGGCAGGAGGAAATCTCTCTCTGTCGGGCATTTGTTTTCTATCACAGTAGCTCAAAAGACATGGAGGAGAATTCACAAACATATACTGTATTTTCATCGGCACTGTATTTTAAAGATGCCTTAAATACAGTCAACAGCAAAACAAATGTGGGTATCTAACACAAGTTATTTTCGTTAAAGCAATTCAGAAATATAAAGTAAGGTATTCTTTCTCTTTCTTCTAGACTCACTGAGGTTCAACAATCTTTTAAAAAAATCAATTTACGAAAGTGGAAATCGGACCGGTTTCTCCTGCAAAGAGCAGCCTCAACAGACTGAAACGTAATGCAGCCACAAGGCACGTTTCCTTCATCTGTGAATGGTGTGGCTCTCACGTTATCTTGACTAGAAAATCTCACTCGTGGGAGACATCATATCATGTTCATGTATTATTCACACCTGAACAACACCAATTCATACTGGTGTCTCAGGAGGCAATTGCTAACTTAGCTAAAAGTACACAAGGGTATGCAAGAGGCGAGTAAATTACTGAACTTTATCGCATAATAATTCTTATAATGCCCTGAACATCAGGGCTTAATGGAAGGCTGGGATGCAACTGTCTCTGAGGGTGAATTCCTTTTTAATGCCACTTGCCTTTTCTATTAAAGAGCCGTCCAAACAGAAGCTGCCATCTTGAGCCTTCTGTCCTTCAGATTATCAGTCTTTTAGAACCTGCACATGCATATTGCTGTAACACACACAAACACACACACGTGCTCTTGGTTCAGTCTAATTTAAGATTTACGAGTACATTAATTAAAACGTCCTTTAAAGATGACTGAGTGCAACAATTACAATTTGTATGTATAGTTTTGTATGGACTCACACCAGGGATTCACAGTAAATAATGCATGCACATAGTGGACATGATGAGGAAGATAAAAGCTATTGCATGTGCACATTTCACATAATGCGTCTGACCATGATCTTATTTCTAACCTTGACTAATTCGTTTTTTTTGTCTGGACCTAACCAATTGTTTTGCAACGTTAACCATATGTCATTTGGCGTTCCTGCAATGAAACATATCTTTGGTTCACTCAATGTGTCCTGTAGTTTGCAGGAATGTACAATGCCAACATTTTTTCTGGCGAATGTTGAAAATATGCTCATTGGTTTTAGGGTTAAGGCCAGAACTAGGTTAGAGTCAGAGGCTTAGGAAATTCAATATGTCCTCAAGGGTCCTCAAAAGCACGGAAATACAAACATGAGTGTGTGTGTGGGTGTGTGTCTGTGTCTCAGATGTTGACTGTTAAGGACCACAGGTCTGATGAGTAGCGCATATTGCAAAGTTGACTCATAAGTGCACGCACACACACACACACACACACACACACACACGTCTTCAGAGAGATAGCATTGTAATATTCACCTTCTGCGGAGAGATAAGAGAAGCAGAAACTAATAACATCCCAACCTCATCCCTCTCCTGTGTTTATGATACTCTCCATATGCTAACATTGCCACTTCAATAAGCAGAACGGTGCAAAACGCGGCCCGAACTCGGATGACAAAATGAGCCAAAACGACATTTGATTTAATCAAGTTGCGGTGTGAAAATCTCAGGCAGTTTACAGTTATTTCACAGCGCGCACAAAGCCAATCGAGCAGCACATGCCTTACAGCTCAGTCGTGACGCTCCTTGAGGAGCAAAACACTTTGATTTCACTCAGCCTGAGAACATGCACATCTGCTAATGTTCTTTTTAAATTCAAACCTGAAACCACAGCGCAGTCTTTAAAATGGCATGTGGACAAGCCCAGGGCAGAGCTGAGAATCCCTCCAAGCAGCATCATTTATGTCTGCTGTTAGAAGGCATAAGGGACAAGTCGTGCACAATGCGAGGAGTGGATGCCTGTTGCCTTTCGGCCTGTGGCAATACATTAAATATGTAAAGTAATTTGGCCCAACATCACTCTAGAGTGCCAATACTGGAGCAGGAAGAGAGGAGGCTATAATAACTCGCTCTCGCCACAGCAGTAGAGCAGCCGCTCCCTGGGCTGCAGGATGATTTGGATCTGACTGTGACCGCCCATACATTACTAAAGTGGAGTGTGAAATGAAAGCCAATATGTAGACAGAAGACCAACAGTACCTTCTTTCTTTTTTTTTCGCAAGAGTCACAGCAAGTTAATCTCTGACTGGCTCATGGTAGCAAAACACCAGGCCGACGCTTTACTCTCTGGACTTTAACAAGATGTGTACAAAATAAAATGGTTCCCCAAATGAATAATGTATGAGGTTTCTCTTCCTCATTATTCTCTCTGCACAAATGATCGCGAAGGCATTCCTTGGTTAATTAACTCGTTCTCGTCACCAGAAAAACAACAGCATCTATTTTGTTTGATGTTAAGAAAAGAAAAGAAAAGAAAGTGGCGCAGAATGTCCCGGAGATTATGAACGGCCTGAACTGTGGTTTTTTTTTGTCTGAACCCTTCCCCCATTGGTCTTTAACATTCCCCCCATTCCCACCTCCGTTCTGTGAAATATATTACTCTTAGCACTTGAACATGTAGCCGTCCTGCCTCTGTTGGGTGAAAAATGGCTTTCATCTAGGATTTGAGCTAAAGCAAATTACCCCTCTGGTGGTATAGATCACTTTTAAGGAGGTAGGGTTTGACACAAAGTGAGAGCGAGAGAAGCTGTGGAAGGGGGAGCAGTAGAAATACTGTATGCTGATAAAAGTAAAAGAGTTGGGAGGGATACGTCAAAGAGAATAAGAAGCATTAATGAGTGAAAACAATTCGATCTTGTGGCTTTTATTGGGATTCCAACAAGCAGCCGAGTCCGGTTTTGTACTGCAGAACTCACAGCACATGAACGGGGACAACCAGCTCAGGTGGTCAAATATGATATTTTAAAACCAAGATCTTATCTCTGCAAACAAAGACAACAAGAAAGTTATTTTATGACAAGCGAGCGACCCAAATCTCTTTTCCTAATATTTGTTTTTGTCATTTTCCTCAGCCTCAGGAGAGAAGGATTTCAAAAAAGCGACTGTCAGACATAAGTTTAATCACTAAGCAATGAAGCTTGTGCGTAGAGAACTTTATCAGTGAAAAAGTTCAACATCCATTTTTAATTGGATTCACCGAACATGACAGGGGAGAAGTAAGATGTTCAAGAAAGGAAAAAGACAAAAAAAGAAAGGAAAAGACAAAATGGAAAGGACAGCGAATGGAAATGGAAGAGAAAGGAAAGGACAATAAAAGGACGGGCTCAAGACAGGACGAACAGGGAAAGCAAAGAAAGAGGAGAGGACAGGCCCCGGACAGGAAAAGAAAGGAAAGAAAAAGGGAAAGGGCAGGAAAGTGAAGGGAATGAGCCAAGACTCTCCATCATGAGGGACGGGCAGAGTGAGAACAAAAGAGTGGAGGAAGGAACGCCCACGCTGCCCTGAAGCGTGCATGCCGTGTTGTGCCAACAACATATGCACAATTATCTAACGACAAAACCTTCTGGAAGCTCTCCAGTTCTTGTCCCGTCTCACCCGGCATATCACACACTCACCGTGGTGTTGACTCAGACTTGACACGTACACCACCACACAAGTCCATCCATCAGGCCGCAGAGATGATAATGAGCGAGGTGGCCGCAGGCGAGCCGGACGTTAGGTCTGTTTTGACAGATGGTTCCGTCAGGACGGCATCGAACTTCCCCTTTATCATTCGCACTGACCTCTCTTACCCTTCTTATCATTCTCCACTTTCTCCCCTTCGCTTTCCACAGACCGTCTCTGTGCCACATGAGCAGGTTGAATCTCAAAAGTGCTCGTTTTTTTTTTTTTTTTTTTTATAGAATAGAGAAACAGCGACGAGACAATGAGATGAAAAGAGAAATGATGTGAGATCTGAGAAATAAGTGGTCAATTAAAGAGATGAGATTAGATATGGAAATTAGATTAGATGAGGTTAAATGAGATCCAAGAAATGAGATGGAATGGAGAAATTAGATTTAGAAATGTTATGAGATTAAAGCAATGACAATAAACAAATGAGATTAAGGAAACCAGATAAGAAAGATGACCGAGATACAAAATATAAAATGGATTCATGGGATTAAAGAAAATCTTATGAGACATTTTATGAGACACAACATGTGATACACAATATGAGATAAAGGAATGAGACGGAGACATTTTTTTACAAACACCCCCTGTTGCAGCTAAAACATGTCCGTACCGTGTGGAAACGAGTTGATAAAGCCCACAGAAAAACACAAAGTTATGTGCTCGGGCCTAGTTAGGGACTGATGGAAGCTTGGGGTTTGATAAATAGGAATATTTGATGGGCTTGCTGCGAGTGAGTTGAGAGAGATCAATGCCAACCCAAACAAAATGACACCGCAGTATTTCAGTGCAGCGACAGAATGTGTGCAGGGCCGAGATCCTTCTTGTGGCACTGGCACCTCTGTGGCACTCAGCGGCACTCTCTGTGGCACTCAGCGGCACTCCATGGCACTCTCTGTGGCACTCAGCGGCACTCTCTGTGGCACCTACTGACATACATATACATATAAGCAGAGGAAGAGTGAAGATATTTTCAGACATATATTTTTGGATTGGACATTTTATGAGTTTTAATTTTAATTTTTAATTTTTTATATATATACACTTTTAAATGATAATAAAACGGATGATTTATTTTCATTATTTTAGCCGATTGTTGTAAATGACTGTAAAAGTAATAATTTGGAAAGAGTGTATTATGTTCCCTTTTGTTACAAAACCAGCAAAATCATACTTAAATAAAATGAATGAGAAACAAAAAAGTACAACGTACTTACTCTAAGGATGCATACAGAGAACGGGTGTCTCCGGTGACTCAACTAAAATCATAAAACTGATTTACGGAAGCTGGCCTGTTGTAACAACAATGTGTGTTCTCAGGAAATGTGGCTCCGCCCCCTCAGCTCCGCAGCTTCTTGACGGGTGCCGAACTAGTACCGCTCGCCTGCCACAGCTGACGCTTGCCGCTGAGTGCCGCAGAGTGCCACAGAGGTGCCACAGAGGTGCCACAGAGGTGCCAGTGCCACAAGAAGGATCTCGCTGTCTCTCCAGAATGTGACAGACAGAGCTATCACGCAGCAGACTCGGGGCGGCTGCCATGATACACTGGGCAGCCTGATAAGATGTGACACATGGACCCCCACATTCCCGACGCCGATGAAATCCTGCTGTGCGTTTCTGCTTCCCCTGAAGCTTTCTTCTAGTTCCAGGCACCCTGCAGGTATTACCTCCACAGAGCAGTGGACTGACTGACATCATTTCCTGTTTGTAAACCACGCGCTCCGTTTCGTATCTCTCACTTAACTCCCATCTCCATGTTCACTCTGCCCAAGGACATCTGTCACAGATGCAAAGAACATGTAAATTTTTTATTTTTTTTTAAAGAGGGCAGATCTCACGGCATAAGCAGAAAAAATATTTAGAAGGAAGAGATTAGAGACCTGAGGCAGCTTTTCACATCAAAGACATCATGCTCATCTCATCTCTCCCTTTCTCGGTCTCACTTTCTCTCGTTCTCCCCGTCTCTCTGTGACTCTGCCTTCCGTGAATGCGTGGGTGCAGCCGGTTCCTATGGCAATGCCAGTCTTTCTAAGCTCGACCTCTGTCCTCTCTTTTCAGAGTACCGTTACTTCATCAATAATGTGCACATACGGACACGAACCGGCAGCATTTATCAGATCTGCGCGTTAAGTGATTTGCCTTCATTGGGCCAACATGCAATATGTAACAAGATCCCTTTAAAAAGATTATTTTTTGGTTTAAGAGACCTGGCTGTGCAGAAGGGAAATAGCACTTCCGAAGTATTCTTCCTAATTTACCTGCACTTTTAACACCTCGGTGCTACGATAAGGCCGATAAGAAAAAGACACTTCAATGATAATTAAATCAGTTGTTCATCATCGGCCCATCAGGGCCACTGATAACAATTAGCAATAACGTGATACTCTGTTTATCCCTTCACGGAGATCTCTCTGCGGTTGCCCTCCAGCTACAGAGCGGTGGCCTATATCTAGAGCCGGTAAGGAGTCCATTTCTGGCTCAAGGACAATTCAGCAGACTGGATGTTCATGGTCATGTCACGCGGTTTCTCTGGCAACCAGGTGACAGACAAAGCAGGAAGACAAGCACAGTAATCAGCCAGTGACAAGCAGCAGATGGCCCGGGATGACCTGCTCAGTAGATATGTGCTCCTGGAAAAACCAGTCACATGGCGAGACATTAGAGGACTGATCGAGTGTGGTCTTAACAGGGTGAGAAAACAGGTCAATTTACAGGAAATGTCTGACCTTTTCACTGCGGCGCACGTACAAGCTGATGTGAAAATGATGAGCATTTTACACACCGGTGGGTTTTGTAGCATTTCCTTAGGGACCAATACAGTGATGGAATATAAGTACATTCACTCAAGCAGTACTTCCATCTTGTGCTTATACTTTGTACATGTACTTTCGTACATTTTCCTTTTCGCTCCACTACGTATATTTATAACAGCCCAGCCAATTAAGGTTTTACAAAACAAATGAATCACCATTAATCATCTGTAATGACTTATCCTATTCAGGGTCGAGCTGGGGGGTTTGGGCACAGATACACGGAGGGAAGCCATACAACTTTGTTTGCACATATCACCCACATCGCAAAGATACAAATCTGGTTGAAAGGTTTCCCTTAGAGCCGGACATATAATTGCTTTTTAGCAGAATTCTTCACATACTTGCCGATGTACAACGCGTACTACTGGAGGATTCCACTAGAAGGCACACAAGAGACCTTTTAGAAGTACCGGATTTGAATGAACCTTAAACATGGCGACACTTCAGGATTTGTCAGTTACTATTGTAATTTCTGAGATTACGACATGAAAAGCAAAGCCATCGTAGACGATATGCAAAGCCCCTTAATCAAGCACGGCGCGCCACATCAGACTGGCCCTACCGCTCATGTGTGTATTGCATCTTGCGGACGTGAAACCGAATACGAATGCACACTGTGTTCATGGGAAAAGGCTTTTCAAATGTAAGACGGAGGTGTGAGATCAAAGGTGCCACTCCCTCAGAGTAACATTACAATTCAGTCATTATAAAACCTCACCGATTTGATTCATGTCAGCAGAATTATTTATTTCCTTTATGACCTATTGAACGGATCGGGTTTTCCGCTCATGGTTGAAGATTGAGATTTTTCACACACAAACACAGGACAGCGAGCCGACCCCACAAATTACATTTCTGAAGACAAGAACTCATCTTCATCGTGCCAGTGAGAGCATCCGCTGTGTACGACTGGACAGGCTGCCACAGCGATAGGAGTGTTGTCATTTTTGAAATTTATTTAAATAAATAACTGGATCTGAACTTGAACTTAACTGTCACATATTTGTTTTTTCATTATTTTGATTTGGCAACTGTTGTTCTCTTATCCGTTAAAGCAAGAAACAAATTGAACCTATTAACCTAAAACAAGATTTAAAAATTACTCCGTCTAACATAACCTAAAGAAACATCCAACCTGGACTTGTCTGAACTAAATTATTTCAAACCTGCTAAAGAGACAAATAAGGGTAAAGTGAGCTCTACTTACCTTCTTCTTAACCTGCACGATTATGCATTTGGTTTGAATACCTTTTATATGTATTGTCCTTGTTTAACAGGCTTTTGTGTTTAAAATATCTGGTTTTCATTTCAATTTCATCTCGTTAACCCCACTCCGGTCAAACCTTGACCTGGTCCATGTAGCATAAATAGTCTTGTATTAAATAGGTTGTTATGTGAATATAAAAGGACACAAATTTTATTCAAATACTTTTAGTATAATAAACAAAATGTTGTTACTATCCTACTATGAGCTTTTGCTACCTGGCAATGCCAGCTCATAATTTACTTGGTGCAGTTAAACAGGCACTTGTTTGAGACAATTTCACAATTTCACACAAGCTGTAAAGTAAATCATTAACTCTGGGAGTCTAGCAAACCAAGACAAGTTAAGTTTGAAGTTAACACAATACACACAAAAGCGCATTAAAATTATATTGAATAGCTCTTTCATTTCATGCTCAACTTCTCTCATACAGCTCAGACAATCATTTTAATGAGAAGGTAGAGCGTTTTCTCACTCACTAAGAAATTGCGAACTGGGCAAACAAGTCAAGTACTGGTCCGTCACTGGTCTTTGCCACGTAAAAAACGTAACCATAATTCAAAGAAGGGTATGTATTTTGGATGGACTGTGTGTTTTGTCATCGTCTAAACATTTCCCATATTATATTAAAAAGGGAAATTTTGCAGATTTTCAACCGGCTTTGAATCGTTGCAATGTTGGTGGCCGGTAACACGGAGGGAAGCTGAACATCGTTGATTTGCACACCACCCACTTTGCAACCATACAAAGCCGGCAAAGTTTGCCTTCAATTTCTCAAACACATCTGGCTTAGCATAATCAATTATTGTGTGTGTTTTCCCTAACTTGACCCTCGTGGCGTTACCATGTTGCAATACCCCCGTGGCTTACTTAGATTTCCTTTTTTAGCCGTTCCAAAAGTCCCACAAGACACTAATTACAGCAAAGTAACTTGGTGTAATGTAATGCATATGTGGGTCTACTTTATATGCATATACAGAGAGGCTCAAGCAGCCAAATCACTATAAATCCAGGCTAGATGCATGACGGATGCAGTATTTACACAGACTCATCAAAGACTCTCGAACCCTCAGCTGACTTCACTCTCTGCTCCATTTTATTTTTGAACAGAACACAAAATGATCACTGGAATCAAAGAGTCCAGTGTTTTGCGGTTAAGCAGCCCTATAGCCGGCTTCTGATTGGCTGCCGGCCCACTGATACACAGCTGCTGGCTGCACACATCAAAGGGCTGTGCGGCTGGAAGAAGAAGAGCCAAATATTCCGACACTCACTCAGTTCTAATTGTAGAAAATGTGGACGGACGGATAGTAGTCAACTGTTCGCCCATAATAGAGAGCTCCATTCACACACACACACACACACACACACACACACACACACACACACGTTGTGCAACACAATGATATGCCATCTACACATGCGCACGTCCCACAGGACCTCATTACAGTGATTGGCTTGAGGACCTTCTGCTGATCAGGACACTCTTTTATGTTGCATTTGCATCCCAAGCACATAAAGTGCCTTAAATGCACGCGTGTGTGCAGTACGGGCACGTATGTGTTGGTGTGCGTGAGGGGTTTTAAGAGTCATAGCGCAGCAGAAGCCAACCGAGTGGGAAACAGAGAGAGAGAGAGAGAAGAGGAGAACAGAGGAGAGCAGTGGGGGAGAAAGGAGGGGTGAGGCTATGCATGGTCAGAGAGGGCAGACGTGAGCTAAATAGCTGAGTTGGCAACTGTAGACCAGAGAGGGAAGACAAGGGTGGGTGAGTCACACTGCTGCGTGATGAGGTACAGTGTAAGGACAGTAGACTTTTTCTCTTTCTTCCTGTGGGGAAATGCTCTCTGTGGCTGCAAGCAGTGAGCTGTATGTCTGCATTGTAGGGTGTTTTTTTACTGTATTTTGTATTGTGACGTTTTTATCGTCTGTAAACTGTGGGGACAACAGTAAACAGCTGAAATACGATGTTCACATTAATTCAATTCAATTTGAATTGTACAGCGCAATGTCACGAATCACAAATTTGCCTCAGAGGGCTTTACAATCTGTACAACGTAGAACATCCTCGGTTGTTGGACCCCCACGCATCAGAAAAGAAAAACAATTCCTCCCCAAACAAAACCCTTTAACAGGGCAAAAAAAGGAAGAAACCTTAGGGACAGCAACTGAGGAGGGATCCCTCTCATTTCAAAGTAATAGAATGATCACTTGGACGTATTTGATTGCACCTTGCCCGATCACACTGCGGCAAAAGTCGGGCCCGCGTTTTCAACTTCTCTACAGGACGACCCTGTGCTTATTTGCAGGAGCCACCGCGTTGTCCCAGCAGGGACGAGTGAGAGGTCTGCACCTTTTCCCACTTTGCTGTGTTCTGTACGAACACGTCTGGCACGCAGTCAGTGTTCTGCTTCATCACTAAGGTGTTGGATGGAGTTGAGGTCAGGGCTCTCTCGCACCACACTGGGAAAAACATTTCTTTACATATCTGGTTTTGTGCCTGAGGACGTTGTCATATTGAAACAGGAAAGGGCTCTCACCGAACTATTATCTAACATATTATTGTATGCTTTGTAGCATTAAGATTTAACTTCCATTAGAAAGTAGTGGCCCAGGCCAAACTAGAACATTAACGATTAGTCAATTAACAGGCAATATATCAGAACCCATCGGCTGTCAGTCTGACGATTTAGCCTCTGGGTGCCATCTAGGGCCAATATTCTGGGTTCCTTTGACTACATAATGTAATAAACCGATATATGCATAGAAGTCTTTTCTAAAAAAAGCTAACAAAAAGCCAAATCGTTATAGTTGTTGACAATAGCCGATGGGTTCAGGGATTGCATTTAGGCCAATGCGTGCCTCCTGTTTTGCATAATGCACTCAAAGCCAGCTCAAACATGATTGGTCAATAACACTGGGACAACAACACTGGGACAACAAACGGAGTACAGGAACCAGAACGTTCCAGATACCAGAGTCATGTCCCGTTGCCTACAGATTCTGCAGCAAGCATTTTGCTGATTATTAAATTAATCTCCGAGACAAAAATGCCCAAAAGTCGGTGGTTTTGCTTGTCATCCATATTATATACCTCCGTCTATAAGAAGTGGACGTAGTCACTGTCACGG
The DNA here is from genome assembly GCF_004355925.1 of Anarrhichthys ocellatus. NCBI lineage: Eukaryota > Metazoa > Chordata > Actinopteri > Perciformes > Anarhichadidae > Anarrhichthys > Anarrhichthys ocellatus. The sequence continues at coordinate 795,352 of NW_022280058.1, read as the reverse complement.
CACCCATTTGTTTGTGAAGATGCAGTTTTGAAGTCTTGAGTTTGAAACTTTTGGATCATCGTCATCTTGGTTTTGGTCAACGTCAACAGAGTCGATATAAGAGGGTGGAGCTAAGTGCAACCAAATGCTGAATAAGACATATTTAGGCAACCAAAATGTTACAATTAACTGTCCAACACAGAAAAACACTGGGAAACCGTTAAAGTTGTAAGAAGTAAATACAGACAACTCCCAGATTAGACAAAGCCTTGGTAGTGACCTGTCAATTACAAGGTATCCTCGCCCTAAAAAATCCCCTGCTTTATGGTCTATTTTACTCTAAATGGAACATAATTTACTAAATGAACATCATGCTGTAGTGAAGAAGACTTGAAACTAGCGATTGAGACCATAAACTCATGTTTACAATGTTTACTGAGGTAATAAATCAAGAGAGAAGTAGAGTCATTTTCTCATAGACTTCTATACAAATCAGACTTCTTTTTGCAACCAGAGGAGTCGCCCCCTGCTGGCCAGTAGAAAGAATTTCAGGCACTTCCACATTGGCTTCACTCTTCAGAACTGCAGGTTGCCAGAGTTATCAGGAGTTAATCAGGAACTACTCACTAATAACTCATTGCTTACTAATTCATTCGTAACTACTTTGTATTGTAAGATGTTATAGGTACATCTTACAGGTGCAAATATTCCTTATCTCGCAAAAACACTATTTCAGAAGGAAGACTTCTCCTTTATTTATGATGTTTATAGCAAAGAGTGTATCTCACAGGACTGGCAAAAGCAAAAAAAGCTTTTTGCTTTTAGCTGAAAGAGCCTTTCTATATTTTCTCCAAAACACTGTTTACTTACATGGTTGTATATCATTTATTTAGTATAAAGAGCAACCAGAAAACATGGAGAGATGGCAGTTTGATTTCCACGAGTATTTGGTTATGCATGTACCGTAGTGCCTTCACAGGTATTTCATATTTTATGTCTTAAAAAGTACCTCAGGTGCTGTCCAGATACATTTGTCCACACAGTACAGTGTATTAGCATGGGAATGCAGTGATTTCAGAGTACCCGCTTTATTCACAGTGTGCATTTGTGTGGTACAGAGACATAATGGTGCACCAGACTGTGTGTGACAAGGATACAGACGCGGACACACAACGGAAACAAACTCCCGTGTGTGATATTTTCAGTTTACACGTCTCAATGTGTCCTTGACTGAGTGACGCAGAAAGAAGCTCTGCGCTCTGTGAAGTCCCCATCACACACACACACACACATCTCTCTCTCTCTCTCGCTCTCTCTTCTTCTCCCGTCCCTCCACCCCAACCAGCAAGCCGGTCTTTATTCTAAGGGACATATCTGGGATTTAATACAATTTGTAGGGGAAGGAGGCAGAGGCAAGATGAATGATATATTGACTTCTATATAAAAAGCAGGGCTGGGGTGGTAATCTCATTTCAGGATGCAGTGATGAGATTCTGGCCTGTTTTCTCTCCAAGATGATTTGACTTCGGTCCTGACATCATCATGCTGCTGCCGTGTGTGTGTGTGTGTGTGTGTGTGTGTGTGTGTGTGTGTGTGTGTGAGAGAGTACTTCATGCTCCATGATATGCTTTTCTGATTTCATCTGGATGTTCAGCTAAAATTGCATCCCTCTATTTCTGTGTGCATGGTGGAGATAAAGCCAGAGTATTATTTTTGTTCTCTAAACTTACTCTCTGCTCTCCTAAAGTCGCTTGTTCGAGGGCTTCTAGAAATAATCCCTTCAGTTCAAAAAAAAAAAAGCTTGCTCTCCTTTTTATGTGCAATATAATATTCATGAGAAAGGCAGCACCAACACTTGAGGTATGAAGGCAGATCGAAAGGTTAGACGTGATTGACAAACATGGAGATATTGACTGCTGAACATTCATGTCTTCAGAACATTAATAGGTACAAACTGAATGAAAATACCTTAAATTAAGAAAATGAATGACAGTTGTTTAAATCGTATGTACAGTTACGTGTCAAACAAACATGCCTTTAAAATATCGCAGTCTTTTGTTACATGTGACTTGTTGCATGCGTTTCTGAGCATGCTTCTGTCTGTTGGGTAGATGTATGTTCTTAACCGTCTTGATGTGTGTGGATGGTCATTTTTTTGTATTTATTTGTCATACTGTGTCCTTAAATAAATAAAGACTCCCGATCCCCAGGTTGAGAGCCGCTGCTGTAATGAAGTGACGTGCTCCACCTCCCCAAACCAAGTCACAGTAATACCAATATCCTGGCTCCTGATTCAGATATAGTGGAATTTCTAGGAACTTTGATTCAACTCTCTAACCGCATTCTGCTACTGCAAAAAACAGTTACAGTCATACAACATTTCTGGAGAATGGACAAAGTAACAAGGACACATTACAGTATAGTGCACTCCAATACAACGGATATAAAAACATTTCTGCTATCATATTATTGCAGCTTTATTTGACCCGTTCCTTTTTTTAGATGACATACTTGGGGAAACCTGGGTTTCGGTTAAGTTTCTCTGTATCACAGCAGAAGGGTGGGACTCTACCTCGTACAAGTGTGTTAATATATACACATTATATCTGAATTCAAAATGATGGCAGAGATTAAAACTAATAAATGTAAATGTGCTTAATGCGCTTATTTGCTTTCTTGTTGAGAGTTAGACGAGAAGATTGACACAACTCTCACGTTTGTACGGTAAATATAAAGCTGCAGCCAGATAGCTTAGCTTAGCACAAAGACTGCAAACAGTGGGAAGCCGTTAGCCTGGCTCCGTCCAAAGGTATATAACAAAATCTTCCCAGCAGTAACCCTAATGCTGCATTTATGCAATGTCAGCAGGATGAGAGGAACAGGAATAAGACAACTGAATTGGGACACGACTTGTGAGTGTTCACACATCATTTAAAGGTGGTTAGCCTTCGGGCTAACTTTTTAGTCACACCAGATGAAGATCTTAAATTGGCTGCTTTTGTATTTGAAGTGTACAGCTCCAATAGAATTAGCTGAATCGGTCACATTGGTGTTTATTCTGATGTAACTGCCAGTTGTGCTACATTTGACACCACTCTTTGTTGACATTTCTCAAAAGGGTATGGGATTTTTCAAAATAATGGTCATTTTTAGAAGAAAAAGATTGTTACATTAAAAAGGCATCACATGACACGTACTAACCATTATTAACACATTTATTATAAAAGCAAATATAAGTACAATTTACTTCAAAAAGAAAAGGTTTGTGCCATTAAGTGAAAAAATAAAGCATTTTTACAGAGGTATACTGTGATTAAATGACAAGTCTTCTTGTGACTTTCAGGGTATGTTCTTTTTAAATGTTTGAAGAGGTTACTCTTATGGCTGAGTGGAACTTTACCGTCACAAATAGGTCATCTTGCTGTATTTTTATCTGCAGGTCAAAAGTACCACACTGTATACGTTTCCTTTGTGCCATCCTCTCACACGTTTGATGCAGAGGCGTGCACCGTGTTCTGATGTCACATTGATTTCCACAGTCATGTGACACAGGCCAGCTAAATATGTTAGGGCTGTTTTGGCACAACCATTACACAAAAGTGGAGAAAACATTTGTAAATATATAATTTTATTATGTTTTTAAAAGGTATTGATCCACCCGTGCCTAACATGTCAAGTGAGAGATATTGGTGTCAAAACATCCCGGATTACTTCAACATCAATTTGAATATTTCATGTGTTATTGGTCATTCAATACTGTGATGTAAAGTAGCCTGTATTGATTTCTGCTGCAGGCAACAAACAAATGCTCCAGGAAGTTACTGTGCTCAGCCAAAAGATAGGGTGGCACATAACTAACCATTCAACCACAACACCTCCGTCTTTGTACGGATTAAACAAACAGGAGAGAACGTGTTAATTGCTGGTAGGTCGATTTTTTTACTAAGCTAACTTAACCAGCTGCTTCATATTTACCGTACAGACATGGGCATGATATCAATCTTTTCATCTAACTCTCTGTAAGAAAGCAAATAAGCAAATTTCCCATAATTTCTGACTGGAAAAGTGGCGATTTAGGGAGTTTTGTTTCAGAGATTTGAAAGCAGCCTGACGTCCATAAAACTGGATTAGGGCGGAAGAAATTGTCAAATGAATTGATTAGTTGATGAACAGCAAATTAATTGGCAACTATTTTTGATTTATTAATTGATTTATTATTATTATTATTATTATATAATTGATTCCTTAATTAAGCTAAGTTAATTTTCAAGCTATAATGTCAACCTTTCTTTGGTTCCAGTTTTCTTGAATGTGAGGATTTACTGCTTTACTCTGTTTCGTATCATGTAAATTGATTATCTTTGGTTCTTGGACCAACCTCAACTTTTTTCTGATGTTTTATAGACCAAATAACCAACTCATTTATCAAGAAAATAATTAATTCATGAGGAATGTAATCATCGGTTGAAGCCGAAGACTGGTTAAAATAAAATGGAGTAAATTCTTAAGGTTTTGAGTAAAGCTCTTCAAACAACACCAATCTGAAGACAACATGTCACATCACAGCACAATGGCTGAGAGACAGTAACAAAGGGAGAAAATGATAGGCTGTCTACAGGCCACCATTATAAAACAGAATACACCTAATATTGCTTTCATCACGCATTAAACACCTGGCATATGCTTCAACACACACTCACAGAAGTACACAGCGTGGCACATATCCAACACCTAGAGTACATTCTGCCAACAGCTGTCAGATGGATTGTCTTCCGTTTCCTTTTCAACTTTCAGACACATGAACATACAGTACTGTATGCGCGCGCACACACACACACACACACACACACGTGTGTGTGTCTGCAACTTGGCTACAAAACCTGGATAAAATGCACAGCGCTCTGGGAAATTAAAGGCTTATAAGAGGAGAGATATTTAGTTTGTCTCGAGACACACACACTCTCTGACATTACTTCCTTCCCACTCAACACCCAAATTGACATAGACATATGACCTCTGACCTTTCTCAAACACATTGAAACAAGAAGCCCTCCCACTCACACTTTGGCATTTAATGATTCACACACACACACACACACACACACTTGGCTGCCATCACTGGTATTTTCCCCCGCTGTTAGTCAGTGCTAATTGACAAAAGGTTTGTATGGTTTAGCCCCTGTTGCGACTGCCAGTTGGCTGATTTCACAAAGCGTGTGAATAACTGGAGTGCTAAATTAAACAAAACCAAAAACAGAGGAAAAAAAAGGACATGTTACAAAAACAACAGAACAGAAACATCAATGAAGTGGAAACACCTTCCATGTTTGCTCAGAGGACTTTAAAAAAAAAAGCCAAAGTCACCTCTGCCATTAAACGTTATCGTGCATCAGCTTACACCGTTAACTTTATAGACTGCAGGCACTGTTTATGTATTAATATGCATGCACTGCATCTCTACTATTTCAGTCATTCATCATCTAACAGTTTTATCAAAACATGTGAAAAATATGAAATTGTAGTGAGACAATTACATCCTGTATCCACTTTCTATTGTACATTCTGAAATTGTACACCTGATCATCAAACTGGCTTGTCCGTCAGACAAGCGGACTACTGATGAGCTGGAAACAACATCAATTGAACTGTTTCAACACAGAGATGTTGTCGATGGAGCGGCTGTATCAGAATTAGTAGTTTAGCATGAATTTATGTTTGAGTTAGTGTAACAGCTTCATAATTAATATTTGCTGTATTTTTGGATGTTGCTGTTTGACTCATATACTTTTTACTAACAATTGACATTTTACTGCAGATTTTTTTTTCATGTAAGAAAAAGGGGGCTTTCAGGGCTCAATTATAGACCAAAATATATGACAAGATTGAATTTTGTCAGTGCACGGCATTAGCTTTAAAACTGAGGCTATAACTCTATAAATCATTTTAAATGTCTTTACATAGTTTCACTGCTTAAGTTAAGCTGCGTTTAGAATAATAGTAGAGCTTCGTCATGAAACGAAGCCTCCTCATTCCTTTCATTTAACACACTGTGGTGGCGCCGTTCAAAATATCGCACAGTTGACCCTTCCTCAACCTTTTCTTACCTCCTGCCTGAGCTGCGTTCAAACTGGGCTACACAAACCTATTTCTCACTCTTATACAAAGCTACCGTCAAAACATTCAAGACAATATCTCCACTGTGCACACATCTGAAGTTTCCTGCTGCTTACACACACCGTAGCAGAGGGAGAATGTCTTCTCGAATTTCCTCTCAGAGTTTGTTCCATTTATTATGTGCCAACATTTTTGGAGTTCCTTCTCGTCTGCTGAGAAAGCTTGGGCTCAGAGTCGCTGCAGTTAAGGGCCCGGAAAGCCCTTCGAGACACTGAATAGGATATTCGGCTATGCAAACAAACTTGACTTGACACGACGCGACAGAGTGAAACCAACAAGAAATATGATTTTTCTCTTTGTAGATGCAGTTCACACATCTACCACAAATGCACATAAAGTAGCTTTTTTTTTTTAAGTACCAAAGTTATTCCTTTTGATCCCTCAACACACAAAGAAAGAATAGCTTACTTGCCATCTGTTCTTAGAGATTTCTGGTTTTAATGCTGTCCTGATAATTGCAGTTAACGCTAGTTTGCCCCCGTAATTTGAATTTTCTCTTAGTAGATGCTTTTCACACATCACAAACGCACATTAATTAAGTAACTTTGCCCCCGGGTAGATACATAGCATACTGGTGCCATCAATTAATTAATTAATTACTTTTTCAGACGCTGACAGGCAATGACCAACCGTTATTTGAAGGGTTGGAAGTGAGACCAGGTTGTCTTTACATTATTTTTGCCGTAATTCTCTGTCAGTGCTTCTGTCAAGGCTGCTCTCAGGATATTTCAAGCAACAGGAAGGGGATACAAATGACGCCCAACCCCTAGAGAAATTTGTCACCAGAGAAGAGTGAAAACGGAGAGAGATGCCTGTAAGATAAGACACAAAGCAAAAACAATCTCCCTGTTGCTCTCCTGCTGCTGGTGTCTTGGGGATTGAACAACTGATATTTGTCGGGGAGTAGAGGAAGTGCTGATGTGCTGCTCAGCCAGGGGAGATAATGCACTTTTCAGTTGTCCAGTATAGCAGTTAATGGTACAGCCAGAGCGATTTCTCCTTTTAGTCCTGAAGAGCACCTATTGACTGTATATAAGTGGACGTAGTCATTGTAAATTCCCCTATTGGTTTGTGGACTGGCATTTTGAATCCTCGCGTTTTGCATTTTTGGGTCATTGACAGCTTGGCTTTTTGCAACCAAAGGTGACACGGGAGGGTGAAGCTAAGTACAACTGACTGAAAAGACATTTTCTGGCGATCAAAAGGATTACAATTAACTTTAATGAGCTGAAAACACTCAGTGAAAATGTTGAAATTGTAAGACAAAAACACACAACTCCCAGACTGAACAACGCCATGGTAGCAACCTGTCAATCACAAAGTAGCCACGCCCTAAATCATACCCTGCTTTACCGTCTATTTGACCATAATTTACTAAATGAACATCATGCTGTATTGAAGAAGACCTGAAACTAGAGATTGAGACCATAAACTCATGTTTACTGAGTTATACACTATAAATCAAGTGAGAAGTAGAGTCATTTTATCATAGACTTCTATACAATCACACTTCAACCAGAGAAGTTGCCCCCTGATGGCCATTAGAAAGAATCTAAGTTTAAGGCACTCCCACACTAGTTTCACTTTCCAGAACCAGAGGTTGGAGCCTGAGAGCAGAACATCAGAGGGTTTTTTCATGCCAGGCCACAGAGTCTCCAAACTACCTCAGCAACAGTGGCAGTGCTGTTTGCAGAACAGAGGGCAGAGGTAATGAAACAGAATAGAGACGAGGAGGCTGGGGAGGAAAACACATCTATTGAACGTTTTCTCCATCTTTCCCAACCTTTTGTTATTTTGTTTCCCCTGCCTTTTCATTTCACCCGGTGGCATCCTTATCCCCCTCTCTATCTATCTTTCTGTCTCCATCACCTCTAGCCCTCTTTGCCTCCTCTCCTCTCCCTGCTCTTTCTTCGTCTTCCTCTCTCAGCATACACGCCACGATCTCCCCTTGATTTCCAGAGAGAGACTGGTAAAGCAGCAACCGGCATACAAACTAGCTGACTCAATGCGCGCGCGCGCGCACACACACACACACACACACACACACACACACACTGCATGGATAGGGCGTGTGCATTGGAGACGGTATGGAAAGATAGAAGCAGAGATGAGAGGAAAAAGAGGGGAGGAGGGAAAAGGTGCTTGGGGAGGGGAGATTTAAGAAAAGGAGAAAATGTGAGAGTTTAGGACGGGATCAGCTCTAGTTCTGGCATGCTGGCATCAGCAAGACATGCGTCAGCATACATTAGGCAGCTCGTTCATCATTCACGCTATGAACATGAGGTATGAGGTCACCGTTGGTATCGTCGTCTCAAAATGTTAATGAAACCCTTTCTCTGGAATTCTTAAACTACGCGTTGAGAAAAGGAAAGCATCAAAACTTTGATGAGCCTTGGGATGAAAACGTTCAGGCATCATTTCAGCAGAGAGAACGAGGTTTAATTCAGGGTTATGGGAGCATGGGCCAAGACATGCACAAATTGCATCCCGCTGCCGCCGAAAAACAATGCAAGTAAATGGAACTTCCCTCAGCAGTTTTTGATGGAAATGCTTTCTACTGAGGCGGTTCTTGTCTCTGGAAATGAGAACTGTTACTGATGAATTTTTAAAATGTAATTTTTCAACGCTGTGAACTGCACAAACTATTTTCCATTCCACTCTGTTATATTGGAATGGGGGCACAAATCTCACACATGGTCAGATAACACAGAAGATTATATTTATTTCTCTTTTTAATCGAGCAAGATATTAGATCATGGATGTGTGCGCAAGATATAGATCTCGTGGAAACTAAATAGAACTTTTTTTTTCCACCTATGTGAACAAGATGAGCAATATCAAATGTTTCTCTTTTTGGGGCTCTGTAATTCAAATAAAGCTTTTTAATTTATTATGTTTCTATATTTTGTATTCTTCAAACATACGAATTCAAATACTGTTTTTTATAAGAAGGGAAGTAACAACACCACAATTTAAAAATGCACCATTACAAACAACAGACCAGCAATTCAAATGTTACTTAAGTAACCTTAACAAAGTTTGTAAAATATTACTCGTAATGCAGTAAATAGTACAATATATTCCTCTGAAATGCAGAGTATTCGTAAGCATTAACTGGAAATACTCAAATAAAGTACAAGTATGCGTGTAACTAAATTCTACTGCATGAAAGAGCACATAAAACCCAGACTGATTAAAACGGGAGTAACTATTTGCATACTGGTTGTGTGTGAGTGTGAGTGTGTGTGTGTGTGTGAGTTGCAACTTGCAACAATAACTTCCTAATTACAGTTCCCCAGTGTTAGTGCAATCTTCCTGAAATGCTAACTAGCCTCCTACAGGGAATATGGTACATTATTAATCCATGTGCTCGCTTGAGCGTGTGCAGCCAGTGCTCGGAAGTGTGTGTCTGCAGCGTGCACGTTTGCCGGCGTTCGTGCATGCGCACGTCTGTTTGCATATCTCTACACATCCCTCTCACCCTGCTATATACGGAAGCTTTGCTCACAAAGGTGTGTCTACTGCTGTGTGTGTTGCTACTTAACACACAACATCAGTGTTGGTGTTGGTGTGTGGAAACGATGCACTGCATTTGAACATGTGCGAGTTTGGCAATTTTTCTCACGACAAGAAGGCTAATCTAAGATTTGTATTTCAATAAAAAAAAAAACTGAAAATTTATAAAGGTAACAATGGACAATTTCTCAACAATAGCAGAGAAAGAATAACAATGTCTTCACATTCAGACCCAGTCAGCGGGGAGGTGCCATGTTAACTCTGCATGCAGATTTGCCTCCACACCATGGGGGTGTTCCTTCTCAACAAAGATCAACATTACGACAAGAGACACCGCCTGCTCTCCATGCTCCAACATGCTTAATACGGAGAGCTCGTTTCTGTTGAAATATTGATGGCCCTGACAAACAATCACAGATTAGAGTTCATTCCGAAATTTAGCCTGGGATTTCAGCAGCTATACTTGCTCCGTGTTGCTCCCTTCCCGTGTGCAGCTAAAGGGGTAAAACATGCTCTAAATGGATGGGCGAGCCATGAGGGATCTCCCATTGCACAGCAGAGTCTCTTTAGTATTCCTGGAGAACTTGCCCCACAGTTATGCCTCTAGGTAGTAAGATTGTACCATGGATGGCTAGGTCTGCAGTAAACGATACACGGAGAACAGAAAACCACCATTACAACTTCAGTCGAAGTGAGAGCAACAAGCCGGGTGCAGTGACAAGACGGCACCGACATTAAACCCATCCCTTCTCATTCATTTTGTACTCGCAGACAATTCTGGCAGCTCCTCTCCACTAAAGTTGTCACTTTTCATTACCACTGACTTTTAATGTTGCCACCTGCCTTATTACAGACGTCACCATTAGAGTCCCACCATTTCTGACATTTCTGCCACGAAAGCACAAAAGGCTTTCGCCCTGTAGCTGCTTGAACAGAGATATTGTTTGGTTCTATTTGGCGAAGCTGTTGGCTCTCAGGAATCAAAGAGGGCACTTTCGTAACCATTGGTTTAGAGACCCCTTTTTCTCTGCTCGTACACCTCTTGAGACTGGAAAAGTGTGCTGCAGCAAGCACTGCAGTACTAATGCAGGATGAAAGCAAGATGAGCAACCTCTAAGATAGTTATCAATGAATTCCCAGGACAACTAAAGACTCCGCTGTGACTGAGGATCCCTGGCTTTGAAAAGAGCCAACCGACCGTTCTCACGCCCAGAACGCATAATGTCCCAAAGAAAGAGTCATTGAAGCTGTTCTGGTTTTTTTTGGGACTGCCTCATGTCTATTCATGGTGTGAGAAAAGTGATACCCTGCTCCTCTCTTCCCTTTCTTTCTTTCAATCTGTCTGTCTGTCTTCCTTTTCATTCCCTCTCTCCCTTTCTTTCAACATGTCCATCTTCCTTTCTCCCTCTCCCCTTCTGTGGTACTCGGCCAGCAATTGGAGTCAGTCAGTGGAAAAACTCAGTTAGTAGTCCATGCCCTGTGGGACAAAGTGGCAACAACATCCGTTACAACAGATAGTGAGGCAATAGGCAGGATGCACGGGGCACAGCAGCCAAAATTTAACTGGCTGAGTGACTGTGTCACACACGTGCACTCTGATTTAAGTGCACATCGAGAGCGAATTTTGTTTATTTTTTTGCCGCACAGCCACATATTGTCTGGCTTGTACTTTTTATGCCACAGTGGTGATAAAATACACAGTAACCGTCACAAAGTTTGGCCGCCAGCATATGTTACTGCTCTACTGGAGCAAGGAGCACCGTTCTTCCAGAAGATGCTCCCTCGTTTGGCGTTTATGGTGGCAGACACACTTTATCTAGTACGTCACTCGCAAAATAGGTGTTCACGTGGATTGAGATCTGGTGACTGCAAAGGCTGAAGCATCTGATTCCCATCAGAAACCCTTCAGTGACCCCCTCATGCCCCTTATGGAAGCATTGGGATTTGTTACGTTTCTCCACTCATTTATTCAGGTTTTTGTCATTTTAAAGAAGCCCCACTTTCACTCGTCAGGAGGAGTAGTAGACGGGATGTGAAAAAAATAAAGGTTTCATGATATCTTCTGTGGCTCTATAGAAGTATGAAAACAAACCATGATGTCTAGTGGAAGATGCTTTTGAGTTGTAATACAGGTAACGTAGAACTCAACGACAGGGACTAAAAGTCAGGATTTCTCTGCCTCTGCTGCATCTTTTTTCCTGACAGCTTAGGATATGAAGTAATGTAGTTTTTGGGGGCCTGGTGTATTAACATATCCAAGAAACATGCTGACAAGAACATACAGATGAAACGACCACTTCTAAGACGTCTCAGAGAGAAAGACAGTTCAGTGGGCTGGATGTTTCACTGCCCGCAGCCCAGTGTTTGAGGAGCCGCTGTCCATGGTGCTGAACACTCAGCGCCCGCTGGACTGCGGTGCGGGTAGAGTCCCTCACTCTGCAGCCCGTCCCGGGACAAAAACTAAATAAACACAAAGTGACCAACCGAAAAGATGACACGTTTCATACGTGCGTTTTTATGAATGCTAAACATGCTCGGATCAAAGTTGCAATGGTTGCACAGGGACTGGAGCACGGGACGTCCAGGCACCGCACATCTATGCATCTGCGCCCGCATTATCAACGGACACACCGGCATGGAGATAAAACAAGCAAGGCTGGCTGCAAATAGCCAACCAGCAAATCCCCGTCATTCATCACGACTATACACGCACGCGCGCGCAAACGCACGCACACAGATGGGTTCAGAGTCGGGGATTTCAGAACCGCAGGAACGCCACGAGCTGTTGGCATATTTCAAAGTTGCCTACGCACTGCGAGTCCAGCCATCACAAGGCGGACTCGTGAAAATGAAGCCAAACGCTTCGTGCGCAATACAGATGTTCGCTTCAGGTTTTATTTTGCTACTTTACCTTGTTCCAGATGCCAACGTGGAGGAAGGCGCCTCGCAGGTCTTCCTCGGCAACAAACGCTCCGCTCGTCGCCTCTGAGCAGTATGTGTGGCTGTGTTGATGTTGTTTATATATATATATATATATATATATATATATTAATTAAAGTCTGTCACTGATTTGGTTCCATGCGTGTCTCTCCTCTGCGGTGACCGGGAAAGAGCTCCGCGGCAGCAGCAGCCGGTGAGGCGTCAAGATTTTTTTTTTTTTGGGTTACAAAACGGCGCCTGGTGTGATGTGCTGCCTCCTCGCCGCTGTCTCCCTCGTTCTCCGTCTCTCTCTTCTCAGTTTCTGCCTCTCACACTGCGTCAGGCTCCACTCCCCCCCCCTCCTCTCTCTCTCTCCGACTGCCTTTGACTCCCCCTCTCTCTCCCTCGCCCTCTCTCTCTCTCTCTCTCACATACACACTGGAACAGACGGTGATTAATTCGCTGGAATTCGGTTTCTCTCCCTCTCTCTTTTTCTATATGCGCCTCAATCATCCTCAATCCGTCGCCTCTTCCTGTGAACTGAGGCGACCGCCAGCCAGCTGTGCCGGTAGAGGAGAGAGGGTTGCATGGCACTTGGAGCGCCGCAGACAGTCATTTAGATTAGTTGCTTTCCCATTTGGAGAGCGAGAAAGCCCGATAAGTACTGTACTATCAAATCCAAACTGGGAAAGTTAACAAAATTGTATGAAATCCAGGCTGTTGGAGGATGAAACGGTCACAGCATTAGAGAAATACTGGTTTGTTTACGTGTCTAGATGTTTCTTCAGCTGCTGGTGGATGCATCAGGTCCTCCTGGAGGCAAAGTTGCTGTAGCCCAACCAGAATGAACAGTCCAATGTTATTTGAGGTTGGCTGTTTGCCTAAATGCACTATATGGGGCGACCTGATGTCCTGCCAGCAGACATGGTCAGATTAACTGCCTCTTTAGTACAGCCACACACACACACAACACACACACACACACACACACACACACACACACAAGCAAACGTGCGCTCACACAGGCAGATAAATAAACAACTTGAAATAGAAATGAATGCCTGAATAAACACATACATGCAGTCATCTAAAAATACTCTTGTACAAAGTCTTAAATTAGCTGCCCTTTTGGTCACAGATGACATAAATCCACGGTTGTATATTCTCTGGTTTACGTGGCATTAGGGGATGTGGAGTCTGTATATAAAGCCCGTAATCTGACGCTGGATGGCTAGAGGTGATGGCTGACATTGGAGTGAACCGCATCCTTGTGACCCTAATAATTCACAACGATCGAGGAATTGGGTTGATGAGAGGCAGATGAGGTCAGGGAGCAGGGGAAAGGGAAGAAACACAACAGAGGCATCATAAATTCACAGAAATCCCTCCTCCCGTCTTTCCCTGTGCACGCGTGGAGAGAATAGTTTACAATAGAGGATGGAGTGTCCATGATCGACATGCTAAATAACTTGGATCTGCTCCAGGGGCGCCGCCAGTAGCTAACCTTTGACCTGTCTTCTAGCCTGTTGGATAATTTCTCCACGGGATGAATGCATAATGACGTTTCTGATTATTATTGATTGAATAAAGAAGTCGATTGTATTTTGTAACGCGGTGCTGTTACAGATAGTATCGGGCCAAAACAGCCTGGGGCCGAGGAGGAAGAGGAGAGTGGAAGAAGTTCTGATCATGTACTTACATCATTTACTAATACCACACTTTGAAAATACTCCCAAGTAAAAGTCTTGCAAACCTTACATAAAAGTATGTGAGTATTATCAGCAGCAGAAGTCCTCATTGTGCGGTAAAATGTTCCCCCTCAGTGTTTTTCCATTATCTATGATGTTTCTGGATTAATATCACTGCTGCATGAATGTGTATGTTGCTGCTGTAGATGTTTTTAACTCCTTTATACTGTTGGCTAGTTTAATCTACATCAATGCATCATATTCTATAAGATCATTAATGTTTGCAACGTCTCTGTCCTGTGAGAACCTCGTATCTCTAAAAAGAAAAACAGCCTGTTTTCCGCTTTGTGTCGACGCTTTTTGCAGCTGATCCAAGAGGCTTTTAAAGAAGGAGAATTTTCTCAACACACTAAGGAACATTTCACCCTTCAAATTTATCACAAACATTCAAAATCAACAGTTTGGAGATACATGATTTTCACAGGACAGGAAGGGGCTGAGAAATCGTAAAGTAAAGCTGTTGTACAAATGTATTGGAGTAAGAAGTTTAATATTTGCCTCTGAGATCAGCCCGTTCTCTTTCTTTATATAGTAGTTTTCACCGTTAGTGGCGGAGTCCGCAGCATTGTCTTCACACCTAAATGATGCATGCATGTAATCCATAACAGTGTTTGAAGTTTGTATCCAATTTAAAATCAGCCTCACTGTGAACTGGTCACTATTCTTTATGTTGTATCAGAGCTGAAGTTACTGCTGATGCAAAGCCAACATTTCATTGAAACTGCATTTCATTTGACTGCTTATTGGGAAGCAGTCAAATGAAATGCACCGACTTCAATAATGAGGTTGGCGCTAACCACGATCATTCATCAAAAAACGCGTCTGCAAAACAAGACGGCACTCATTTTCAGCATTTTTCGACAGCGGATCAGTTTTGAATATTGCAGGACGGAACAGCCACAGTGAGCCGTCAGATGATGAGCTGCAGGCGACAGGCCGCACACCTCCAATCCCTCACCAACTCCTGTTACTGGGTCCTGCTGTTGTGTGGGAAACTGCACAGCATGAAATCAGATCACGGTTTGCTCATGACATGATGGAAAAAGGCTAATTAGTGTCTGACTTCTTTATTAAAACATGAGTTTGTTTGGCTGCACTGAGAAAAGATGCACTCACTAACGTTAGCATTTCTCACTCAGAATTTACTTCCTGGCAGTATCGAGAAAGAAATTAAAAACTGCATTTAGATGTTGAGTTGTGTGTGTTGAAATGAAGACAGTTCCGGTGCAACAGACCTGAAACTTTGGTAAAACTTAGTCTGCAAATCTAGAGAAATCCTCGCTTAGGGAATAAAGTGCCTCTCAGAAACTGTATACGATTTGAAAATCATGAAATATATTATCGGATACTTCTGCTGTTGTAATCTGCGATGTTTAGTGCCTCTCGATGATTAGTTTGTGATCAATGTGTGTTAAATGGAGTCGTAATGATTCAATGGGCGCATCCGTGCATTGATTATACATTATGCCAACTTAGAACAAAGGACCTGCTCAAAGATAATCAATTCAAACGGCTGTAATTGTTTTACAATAGTCAATACAAAACAAGCTGCAAAAATTAAACTGAAGCAAAATTTCCTCCCAGGTGCAGATAACAAAGCTCCTTAGTAATTTAAAGTTCCTTTGGTTGTTTATTTATTCATTCATTTTTGAATATCCTGTTCTGTTGAAAATTAATATAAAAGAAAATCTGATGAAGACTGTGAGAAAGGTCTGCAAAAAGCTAGTAAGGCCGTGGTGAAGTATACCTCCACTTTTTAACTTGCAGGAGAATAGAGACATTATTCCACTTGTTTATTTGATGAATAAACATCTCATCCTGCTGAATCAAACCATAATAACAATCAAATAGTGAAGATGCATCATCAAATGTGAAACCAGTGATTTGCACCACCTGCTGTTACTGTAACGGTCTGTATTAGCACTTCACTCACCCTGCTTCATCTGCTTCTATCATCCAGGTTTATTTATACTTTTGCAGAGTGACTCAACAACACCTGGAAAATTAGAATGAAATTGTTGCCTTCAGCTGTGAGTCATACCTGCAGACAGGACTATAAACCAGTAGTGATAAAGACACCAGACTTCAGGGTTTCAGAAGTACGTGATGCTCCATTAGTCAGGATGTGTCAGGTCTTGTTTGTGATCTGCGTTGTGGTCGACTGTGGCTTTAATCACATCTCTTCTTCTTGGATAGATTTTGTCGGTTTGATTGTTGAACATCACCGTTGAGTCCGAACGATTACTGTGGATGTCTCAGATCACTCAAAAATGTTCCACTTTCAGAACCTTTTGCAGCTGCGTAAGAAGCATGTTGATGTCACATCACATCAAGATATTAAACTACCTTGGGACAGTTTTCTGTGGAAATGTGATCCTGTTTTTCAGATCGTCAGAGGAACTTTTAAATCCAAAGTGGTGGGAAAAGTGTTTAGTAAAAGTAGCTATACCACAGTGTAAGAATACTCTCATAAGTCCTGAATTCAAAATGTTACTGAAGGGGAGACACTCAAGGGGAATGGGATGAAACATTTTACTAATAGACATCACCATGAATAGCTTTCTTAAATTATAAGTTTAATAAATACGCAAATTAGGCATTATCTTATTAAGTGGGGTTATTTGCACATTTCCAGAACAGAAATCTGAACATTGGATAAAACCAGGTTCAAAATTATTTCTTAATTTTGTTGATACATTTGAGTCAAAGATTTTAATAGTTACTTTTGGATATCTCATTAAAAAAAAAAACTCATTTCAGAAATGTTTGATTTAAATATCAAATGAGGCACTATCCAAACCTAACTTCAGGTGAATTTATAAGAAATCTACAGACACAATTAAACAAAGTGTTGTACAATAAACAACTCAAAAATGAATGAATGAATTCTTTCCACTAATTTGAAACAAGACATGTCATGGAAGTAAAAAAGCCCAAAATCTCTAAATTGTGCAGAATGTCCCATTTTATGACAATACATTTTAATTATTGATGCATTAATGTGCGAGCATCACTAATGTTGCAGCTGGTAAAGGTGGAGTTCATTTTAACTACTTCACATTATGCCAGATATCTTAATCTATAACAATACATCATGATTTATTTTTATCTGTAAAAAGTAACCTGTAACTATAGCTGTAAAATAAATGTAGAGATTCAAAAGTACAGTATTTTATTCTAAGATGTACAGAAAATGGAGTTATTCAAGTAAAGTACAATTACCTCAAAACTGCACAGTACTTGAGTCAATGTACTTGGTTACATTCCACCACTGAAGACACAGCTCTGTGATTTTGAATTAATCATCGACTGCGTGTTTCCTCAATTAAACATGATCCTAATGACCTTAATGTGTGGGAATACTGGAGGGGCAATGCTGATTTGATTCATTATGAGTGGAAGGTGACATCTGATAGACAAATAAACTGGAACAGTCGCACACGGAGGTCTGATAAATGTACAATGAGTAACATGTTTTTATCTCACTTACATACAGACATGAAGCGTGGTTTAACAAAACATACTGAATGATTTATGCATGCAAGTGTGAGACTTGACTTACAGAAATAATTACTACATGTGCTCATATGTATTATTCATTCACATGAACATGATATTATGTCCACATTTGCAATAATACATATAATTGCTGCATTGTCACATTCATTATTTTAATGTGTTTGTTGCCTCAAATGTTCTGAACATACATTGTTTTTATAAATAAACATGTAAAAATGGATGAGAATAAATATTTGTTCCCTTAATGAATTAGTGTATGTGCAAGCATAAATAATAATAAGAATATATGTCCTTTTATTATATGAACAGATACAGTATTACATCTGTTATCTTATTGTTTGACATGAAATTATGTTTTCTTCTGGTGTACAAATACAAAAACCAGCCCAAGTTTGTGCCTCTGATGTTACATTCAAGTCACTGAGCTACACTTATATACATATAAAAAGAGAATCCCTTACCGCTGTTCAAGCAAAAGTATTTCCAGAACCCTAAAAGCCATCTGAATGAAAACATATTTTTTCCTTTGCATAATATAACCCATTTAACTTGCACCCAAATATTCAGTGTAACTGGGAAATATGTCACAGTACAGAAGCTAAAGGCGCTCTAACTTCCATTTCATTAGGACTTTAATGACCCTATATTGTCATTGCATATGTGAACATGTATTTTAACATATAGTATGATCACTCGCAACTACAATTGACATCAGGGTTCAAAGCTATAGGGTTGGTCGTCTTCAGAAATGTGTCGGCTAGATTTTAAAAATGATCCAACAGAAAAACCCAAACCAGAAACACTGACTGTCCCTTCAGGCCTCCATCCCTCAAATTATCATTGTAAACATAAAAAAACAACATGGCTATTTCTAGAATAATTTAATTCGGGCCGTAACAAATATAAATAAATGTTAAGAAGATCTCCAACCCCAGCTTTAATATAGTATGTCCTTTCCTCTCCGTTGTGATAAGATACAGACACACACATGCAATCACAATCACAACACTGCAGTCAGTATTGTCATGCCAACAGAGACAGATTGACAAATAGACCGGCAGCCTGAGCGAGCCGGCTGGTGGACGGACGGACTAGAGAATTGTGAGAGGTGGAGGTTAGGATGACTGACAGCACGAGAGAAAGAGGAGGATGGAGGTGAGAAGAAAGTCATTGTTGGATAACCTTTGACCTGCGTCATGCTACAGCTGTTAAGAATGTCACTCTCGTTTTGTGTGCAGTGTGTAGTTTTATGTGCGTATTTGTTCATCAGGGCTGTAATAGTTAAAGCAAAGCAGATCAAATCCAGAATATAAGACTTGAGGAAAAACATCAAATTAATAATTTGCTAAACCCTTCCCCTGACCAGCGACTAATCACCGTTTAGTAACTGTAGCTATAGGCACAGCAGATCTGTCAAGCTTTGGATTTGGAAATCGACGGATTTAGTCTTTACAGGCTCTATGAAGCCTTACAGTAGCTTCATTATATTCTAGGACACAGACCATCTTTGTCACGTACAAAAATGTATCCAGAAGACAAAACATGAACCTAAAAATGAGTTTATGTAAAGCTAAACTTAATAAAACTAAAAAATTCATTAAACGCTATTAAGATGTAAATTAAATCTGGATGTGTGTGTGTGCAAGAATGAAATTACCACATTTAAAAACAAAATGACGCACATCATCAAATCCTAATGTGTGCGCACGCGTGTTCATCATGTGTCTCGTGTGTCTGCCGCCCCAGAGGACCAAAGTCTCCTTTGATAGCGGAGCGAAAGGCCAGCGGTGCCAGCGAAGACTAGCCGAGGCGAGAGAAAACATGAAAGCAGCCGCCGTAATTATGCTTAACCCTCACCCCATAAGGAGAGATTTGGTGATGCAACATCGCTCTGCCTTCACGAGGGCTGACATAACACCAGCACCTCACTCTACCTTTCGTAAGGCTGAAAACACACACACACACACACACACACACGTATGTAACGGGACACACATGCTCTCATTTATCTCATGCGGTAATAACACTAATGATATCCCATGGGTACCTCAAAGTATAAAAGAAGGAGAGTGGGAGAGAGAAAGAGTGGGAGAGTAAGAGTCTTTGTGAACAGTGTGCTCTCATCTCTGTTGGCAGGAACGCCATTTGTGAGTCTGTATGATGTCTAAATAGAGACAGCGACTGGCGCGTGCTCACACACGCTCTCGGAAACGCTCGCACGTGTACACACAAGAGTGTGTGCGCGCAGCGACTCCAAGACAGAGACTGGGGGAATGGAGAAGAAAAGAGTATTTAAGCGACACTGGCAGGCTCTCACACTGTTTTTAGGTCAATGACAAGAAGCCTATTCAACAGACAGACACGTACAGGCGCACAGGAAGAAGTATGCAAACACTGGCGGTGGTGCAGCTCAGACACACACACACACACGAGCTGTGCATAGGCGCAAAATATACTTAGCTGCATTTACTGTCAACCTTCCACAAATAATCTCTGTAACAATACTAGAAAGGCTTGACAGATATCACACTCTGCTCAGCTTCTATTTTCCCCACATTGTCCTCTCCTCAATGTCTCTCGGCCTCTCGGTGTCCATCCTCTCTCTCTCTCTCCCTCTCTGAACATGTAAACAAGAGTTTGCTGATGCTGTTCTCTACATGGACTGGCTCCATTTCCTGCCCTGTTTTGGACACTGTGTGCTCCGGACCCTCCATCTTGGCTGGGGTTCAAAGGGACAGTGTGTGTGTGTGTGTGTGCGTGTGTGAGAGTTATGGGGGGGATACAGGAGCAGCCACACAGATCAAAGGGGATTGAAACAGTCTGTCATCCCACTAGGAAGCATCGACTCTCATACATATTCACCAGAGGATGTGTGCGTGCATGTGTGCGTGTGTGTGTGTTCGAATGAGGCCCACTCATTTGCTACTTGACTAATCACTTATATAACCTCCTCTTCTGTAAAATGGATCCAACCACGTTAACTACTAAAGTCTGATTAATATTATTTATGTGTGCAACTTTAAATCTTGACTTTGTGCAAGTCAGGGACAGACAACACGTGGATATGTGTAAAAAGTTGAAGCCTCGAGGGTCAACGTTTTGCTTTTTGGCCATCACCATCTTGTTTTTTTAGAACCAGAAGGGACATGAGAGGGTGTAGCACAAAGTAAAACTGAACCCTGAGTAAGACAATTTTGGGCAACCGAATAGTTAAAATCAACTGAAAGTTAAAATCGACTTAAAGTTGTACGACAAAAACACAGACAACTCGCAGACTGCGGATGGCGATTATTTACGAATATGCATTAAGATCCACATGTTTGTGTGGTTATTGGACATGTTGATGGAGACAATTAAAGCCCTGACACAGAGACATGTTGTCCTCTGCATATGGCAAAGCATACTTTTATGACTTGTTGCACACACCAAATACATTGTTTAACAATCAATCCTTTAGTGATTTAGTTATTAAAGGCCAAACTGTGTCAACAAGCCAAGAGAGTCCAATAAAGCAGGAGACTTACTGTGGAAGGCTCCTTCGTGCAAATCAGGATATCCAGTAAAGCGAAGACAGAAGTCAGAGGTTAAATCCAGGCAGAAAAAGGTGGAGATTAAAAAGAGAATCAATCATAACAACTCCAGAGGATCAGCAGTCTGCCTGTTCACACATGGTTGCCCAAGTAGGAAATCCAGCTGGTTCTGCACACAATCCGGCACTAACTAAATTCTTCCAAACGTACTTTTTCTTCAGTCCTATGGCTTTTCTTTCAGAGCAAAAGTACAGTGTTCAAAACTCCCCTTTTCAGGCCATTTTCTCTTCTCCCCTCCCTGTTGTCCTCCATGCCAGTTTGTTTGGTGTCTGTTTGCCCCGCCCACAATCACAGGTGTCACTCATTTGTCTCTTCCTCCACATCTGCTTGCGGCCTTTTTTAATGACAAACAACATCAGCAGGTGCATCTGGAAGTAAATCTTTCCAAGAACACCGTCCACTGGATTGTTCATCTTCATGACAGTTTGTAA
Organism: Anarrhichthys ocellatus; assembly: GCF_004355925.1. NCBI lineage: Eukaryota > Metazoa > Chordata > Actinopteri > Perciformes > Anarhichadidae > Anarrhichthys > Anarrhichthys ocellatus. The sequence goes on along the minus strand of NW_022280058.1, from coordinate 773,476 downwards.
ATCCCCAGGTGCTCCCTTTGCACTTAAAAAGTACAGTTGGGGATTTCTGAAGCAGTGCTTCCCAACCTATTTTTTATGCCTGATCCCGTGATACAAAGCCATCTTGTATTTTGTGTAGTAGGGTCAAAGATTTTCTTCTAGTGATTCAATTCTAACAAAAATCATTGAATTTTGACTTTTTCTGAGAATTTCCCTGTACAGCCGAGACAAGATCCTGGTAGAGAGGTGAGAAACTGTTGGGAATAGGGAGGAGGACTTTTAGGAGGCTTAAGAGTTCCTTAAGAGAAAATGGTGGAAAGACAAAGAGGTAGGAGAGATATTCTCCAAGCGCTGAATAACAGCGAGTTAATGAAACGCGACAGATTAGATGTTTGTGGTCGATCTCAGTAGAGATGCGCTCACATCTCCCACCCAACACAAAAGGCTTATTAATATTATTATTATATTATACTTTTTTTTTGGATCAACCAATCACACCTCTGTAAAAAAATAATGCGTCATACCTAGCGACAGGGTGAACCTCACCTCTTCACTGAGGCAAAAGTTTCTTTCCCTCCCTCCTAGAATGTTTTAGGCTGTTAGGAGCTGTCTGAGAGTATTCTCAGAAGGTTTGTGGCCCCTGGAGCTTAGCAGTGGGGTCTCCTGAGGTACAGTGGGGAGAGCACACATCCCTTGGGGGATGCCAGTGCCGCTTGTCTGGGTGCTGGATGGTGTTTTTTTTTCCCTGCTGCCTCCGGTCTGTCAGGAACTTTGTGATCCACTGACAGCTGGAAGCTGGGACAGTGAGCTGGATGAGTTTGGAGGATGGACACAAGGGGGGTGAGGATGACAAACAGGATCCTTGCGTATGTCTTTGTAGAGTCGAGGTGTTTCAGGATGTAATGCAGTCCCATGTTAACTGCATCATCCACTGACCTGTTTGCCCGGGGGTTCAGCATGGGTCCAGTGATGCCCTTGAAGTGATTCAACAGCAGTCTCTCTGAGGATTTCATGATCACAGACGTCAGGGATAATTGAATATGATAAGGTATCGTCTTTCAATGGATTAGGAGCAGTAGGGGACTACACATCGCTCCAGTGATCTGATGGAGATCTGAGTGAAGACGGGGGCCAGCAGCTCTCCTTTCAGTCTGATCAGTCTGTGGATGTTTAGCTGTGGTGTGCTTGAGGGTCACATCTCAAAAAAGACTTCCTTTTCTCGGAACAAGCAACTTTCTGTGTTTGTATCAGGTTCATCAGGACCGGAATCTTTCCTACAAGCTTCTAATTAACTGCCTTCATATGCTGACAAATATCGCACCACCAGATAAGAAGAAGAAAAGTTAGTAATGCGCATTAATGGGACATGAATATCACCCTCCGGGACGACAAAATCCTGTTGTACTTTTCTAGTTATTTATAGATTTGTTCTTTATTGTCGTCTCTATATTGACTTGTGTGTCATGTGGTTATAAGGTAGCCAGACACAAAGTGAATCTGCTTTGGTATTTTACTGTAATGACCTTTTTCCACCAAAATGAACACGCTTATGCAGGTTTTTCTTACTCGGGAAAACCCGCCAAAAATAGGCAACAGACATCCGAGTGTGCCTTTCTGATTTTTCTTTTTTTGCTGGTGTGTCACGTTCTACGTCACGAACATGCCGGAACACAGGGTTAGTAAAGAGTGGAAAGCATGGAGGCCAGTGAAAACATTACGGTGGGTGTTTGTGTTTTTACTTATTCGGTCTCTCTTCAAACTTGATGCCAACTAATTTGGAAGAAATTCGATTTAGTTTGGCAGGAGATGGATAGAAGAAAGTGACAGAAAGGGTTAAAAAATTAGCGTGTCCTCCCAGAAGTCATGTTTCTATCGTTGTCGATAAATAACCGTGACTAAACTGACTCATTTGTCTCGGGAGTAAATGCCGATTGTAAAAGACATGTTCGTTGGTCTTAGTAGGCATTTTTGTCCAGTGAGAAAGGGGCTTTAGTGTAAACACTGATAAAGGAGAAGAATGAACAACTTCAGTGAACCAATATGTAAGAAACGCTCCATGTGAAGACCTAATGGCTGCCATAACTCACCAGCAACTTAACACAAGACCGTGTATCTGTGTGTGTGTGTGTCTGTGTGTGTGTGTGCGTGTGTGTGTGTGTGTGTGAGTAACATTGATTTATACATTCTCAGATGATTTAAGCAGTGTCTGTTTTAAACGAGTCCATTGAATGGCCTGCTATGTTAACAAGTCCTGCAGGATTCTTCAGCTATGGAGTTATTTAAATAATAGAAACATTACCAGATAAAAATGTTACAATATTAAAGTGGTGTGTTTGAAGACATTGCATATACGTATGTAAAGCATAAATAATTTGTCTTTTCCACCTGTCGTGCAGCGCAGGAGTTATGAGGTTGGGATACGAGTGCGTCGGCCTTGTGGGCTTTTCCAGTGCCCGTCCTGTGGAGAAGCTTCTCTCTCTGCAAAAATATGCCCGCAGGCGACAATAGACAGGATTAGTTTGAGTGTGTGCGCATGTACGTGTCCATGTACATGTCTTTGTCTTGCACGCCTGCACGGATATTTGTGTGCAGTGTATGTGTCAAGGACAGCTGTTCCTTCTGTTTCCTAGCAGGGCCTCGGGCAAATCCCCATCAAGCCTGTCCAAACACTCCTTTCTTCAGGGGACAGAGATAGACTGCCATCGTTTGCCGCCCTTTATAAATCCTTCCCAGCAGCAATCAACAAAATGTGAAACCTTCCGCCTCCCTAAATTTCTGTTTGGTGTTGGTAGTATCTGGACATATCTGCTGGTGTGTGTGTGTTAAATGTATTTTAGTGTCTCTCATCCATCTTTGAAATATCACTCTCTGTGTATATTGTACAGTACATGAAAGAGTTTGTGTAGATCAAGTCTATCTTGCTGCACTTTAGAAACATTAGATCACAGAGAAGTCAGAAGCATTACATTACAGTCATTTAGCAGACACTTTTAATTCAGATCCTTTGTGCAATTTTGGGGTTGAGTGTCTTGCTCAGGGACACATCGACATGCGACTAGCGGAGCCGGGGATCGAACCACAGCAACCACGGCTGCTCTGATTGAAGGACGGCCCTGCTCTCCACTTAGCCACAGTCGCCCTGAGTGGGCAAGAGACACATTACCAGTTATCATCACAATAAATGGGACCAGGGGCTCTTTGAATACAAGCATGGAACAAATGAACGACAAGAAATACAGGAACAGACGCAACCCAAAACATTTTTTCGTGCTGATGTGTGGGAGAAATTATAAGGTATTTTAATTCATTAATATTGCCTTATACTGAAACTGCAATTGACCCAATTGAATGTTCATTAAAACCCAACTCCCGAGCAGTGATCGTCCAGTCTTAACAACAAGACACGGATGCCTCCGCATGTTGAAGCAGCATGTGAGGGATTTACGGCCAAGTCGCCTGGAAAAAAACGCTGCCAATTTGACGTTTCTGCAAACCACTGATTTGTTGAATGTTGACCTTTTTTGCATTTGGTCAGAGCGTGTGATGTAATATATCAAGCGAACATTTTTGAAAGTGACGTGGCATAATAACGAGTATAACAATAGACACATCCATGAAGGTTAGGTGGTGTTAGCGTGGTGGTCTCCCTTCACTCAGGAGACCGCTGTCTGAGTCCCGTGTGAAATCCAAAGTAAATGTTACGCTTGTTATGTTACATGAGAAAGTATGCTAGGCATGGTTGTCATTCATTTGTACTCATTATGTTATCATTTGAACACAAACAATGATGTTTTTCCAGCTTAACCAAGTAGTTTTGTTGCCTCGACCTAAGATAAGATAAGATAATCCTTTATTAGTCCCACAGCGGGGAAATTTGCGTTTCACAGCGTTAACCACGTGTCATTGTACGTTTCTGCGAGGCTGATATGAAACGTATTGATGAAACGTATATTTTTGTTTCAGAAATTTAGATTAAAGAGCTCCAGAACAGCTATTAAATGGACCTTGTAGTGAGATTGTTTGTTCCACTGCTGTTTCCAAAATTGAAAATGAACTTTGAACCCTTAGCTTACAAAGAGGGTGGGAAATATGTTGCCATGACACTGAATGTGTAAAGCTTTGTCTGCTTCTCTGTTTAAAATAAGTTCTATATATTGATTAATGTTCTTCTAATTGTTATGTCCCAGTATGTGTAGTTTTCGTTACTGGCTACTTTGTGCACAATGTTCTCCTGTCAAACTCCTGGCCAAGCATTTTACCAGCGTTTAGGGAAACTTTTCTTTCAGCTTACGGCGGCTTTTCAGCTATGCATGCGTAACCCCCCCGAGGTTTACCTGCGGCTACCCTCACACACACACACACACACACACACACACACACACACATACATACACAGAATCTCATTAAGGAATATTAGGAAAAGACTTGGCTTCTCTCTGTAGATTTAAATACTGTAAATTAAGAGCCACACACGTGCACTCGTCTCTCTAGAGGGCAGTTAACACCTAAAGGTTACAAAATGTTTAGTCAAGTTGGGAACCAGCAGAGCTGCGTGTGAACGTTTTGAAGATCTGCTGATGATTACTAATGCATGCAGCTCCACTGTCCTTCAACTCTCTTCAGAAATACAGTCAATATGTATTCTTCTTGATATTGTTCAAGTGGATCTAGCACTCTGGGTTCATTTTTGTGTGGATGTATGTATCATACTGCTTGGTTTGGTTGCCTCCGTCTGCTAAATAAAAGCAGACTGGCTAAGCTGGTGATCTGGGTGCAGCTTCAAGATATTTATTCTAAAAGTGGTAATGCTCAACTGATTCATACATCGTGAAACTGCCCTCATCACCCACTTCATGAGGGGTTTGATCTCAGCATGCTTAAAATAATGACACCGCTATAAAGTCTGACTCTCTTAGAAGGACAGTTAGTAGGATTCTGTGGGATCTCTCCCTGACTATGGTAATATTAAAACCCAAAAGGCTCTCCCTAGAATGTTTGGTTTGTCTGTTCTGGGCTGCTGTTGAAACGTGGCTGTGCAACACGGTGGACTTCTAATCTATACGGATATAAACAGCTCTTTCTATGCTAACGAAAACACAACGATTCTTCATTTCAGGTGATTATACACCAATGAAAACATAATTATGAATATTGAGGTTATAGTTACATTACCAAAATGCTACACACTGTACTTTTAATGTAACAGGGATTTGCACACCTGCACTTTATTTCATCGTGTATTTGTAGTTGGTCATAATCCTATTCTTTCTTTTCATTTTTTACTTTATAAATATTCTGTTTCCATTTATTATTTTTATATACACTGTATATTTGGTTTTGCTTATATGTTCTTGCCTTAGGTAATGAGTCTATTAGTATTTTGTGATTCAAATTCTAATTCAATCATTTCTTGATTATTTAAAGCATGTTAAAAAACTGCCTCAATGTTTGCATTGTGCCTAATAACTAAATCTGTTTTTATGTGATATGACAGAGATTCAGTGCATTAAAGGGGGAACAAATCCTCCATTTCCCCTAAAATCACTGTGGCAGGTAACACTGCAGCAATGCCCACATTGAAGACATCACAGATGACCCCAACTGATTGGAGCTACATTTAATATGGCAACGTTTTTTTTGCTATGCCCTGAGAGAAGACCTCGGCAGGAACCTCTTGCTCTATGATGGAACAGAGTTCAGGCCTCATAATGTTCCTGAAGAAGATGAGGCTGAAGAAAAAAATAAAGAAAACACATTTAAGTGCAGCAGTGTGATCACGACAACAGGCCGACACTGCGGACGATAAAAAGAACCGTAGCAAAAGAAAAGTCTTTACGACTTTCTGTTGATCAGGCAGAGAGCCGTTTAAACCACCTTGTACCTCGGTCTGGGAGCCGTGTTGTATTAGCGTGCTGGCCCTATGATCACATGTGAGTATCCACATTATAGCCTGAAGCTACGCACGAAAAGCTCCTTTTCAGATTACACTATTTTCTTTGCAGCACAGTTTCGCGATGATCACAGAAATTGCTTCGCGTCCTGTTGCAGAATCACAGCTCGTCTTTCTGTTTATCAGCGTTTCTGTGTATATTCATTTTATTAGGCGTATTTATCAAATGGTACACGGTTGTTTTGTGTTTTGGAAAGGAACATTCAAGAAATGTGCCTTATCATCATATTCTATTCCAGAGTGCTGCTTGTTTGTTAATTATAATGTAAGAGGCTTATGCTGTGTGGAGCTGCTTCTATTTTTACTAAAATTACATGGACTCACAGGGATGCAGAGCGCCTGCTGCTTATGTGTGTGTGTGTGTGTGCGTACGTGCAAATATTGCATGTATCAGTGAATTTTTAAGTACAAAACAAATCTATAGACAATAAGCAATTATTCTGTTCTGTAATGTTTGTATCTTTCGAGCATTGTTTGTGAGTCTTGATGCATTGTTAGCAAATTAGAATTCAAAAGACGCATCGATTCATTTCTCTTTATTGATTTGTACATTACATTGCATTTGCAAACACACACACACGCACACACACACACACACACACAAGAACTGGAAGGATTTTTTTGTGTAACAGGAGTTGAGAGAAAATAAAACTGTTAGTTGCATGGAATTTAGCTTGGAGCCCACAGAATAACCACATTTTCTTGTCTGATTGCAATAAACCTTGGTGCACAAACACAACCAAACACTGGATATGAAGACGGATTAAGTTGTGGATGCAATGAACCGGCAGCAGTTATGAAAGACTCAGCTACAGGCGGTTGTACCAACATTTTAACAGAGAAGAAACATACAAATATATTGGATTGTATGTCTGCGGAGAGGCTCTCTCTGAGGTTGCACGGTTTTAGATGGAGGGTTCATAGGTTATCCATGGTCAACCATAAAATCACATTAACTGGATGATACAAACATGTTTGGGTGAAGGTTAGACTTAAATGTGTGAAATTTGTTTTGGGTGTAGAGATTTTTCTTTATTCTATTATCAACGTGCACGTCTCAGCAAACCCAAACTTTAGGCTTCAGAATATTAGTACATACAGTTGTGTGAAAAAGTGTTTGCCCCCTTCCTGATTTCTTATTTT
>NW_022280058.1:701944-766004 GCF_004355925.1 Anarrhichthys ocellatus | reverse complement strand
AAATAAGAAATCAGGAAGGGGGCAAACACTTTTTCACACAACTGTAAATAAAAACTCAGTGTTTTCCTAATCGGCACCATGACCACTTACTCCTTAATATTCAGTCCTCGTAAGTCCTCGGGGAGAGCATTAGTAGCAGCAGATGTCGTGTGATTGTAATATCCAAGAATCTTTCAGAGATATCAGTGATCTTTGCCTCGCTGCCTCGCTGCAGGAATCCCGAGAGCATGCAATTTATAAAATGATCTATCTGACAATTTCAGCTCCTTCCAGAGCAGCAGGAAGACGTAACTTTAGTTCACTGCCAGTAGTGGTATGTATCTAGTCGTGTAGATAGTTTGCTCAGGCTATAAATTATCAATCTCTGAGATGTCTGCCTATACATCCTAATACAATGGAGATGAGTGAATTTTCATTTTTGCTCTCAAAGTATAGAGACAACGCAACAGCTACATCTTCACAGAAACAACATCTTAAACCTCACTGTACACTGGTTTCATTTGAACTACTTTCCACCAAAGAAAGTGACATTTTTAAAGAGCACAAACAAAACTCCATTCACCGCCTTTAGGTTGGCGGCAGCAGAAGATATCTCCAAACCTCAACAAGTAAAATTGAAACTGTGTGTGCAACACAAGCATATTGCCAGACAAGACACTGAAAAACTCCAGATTACATTTAATGATCAATGTATCTGTTCATGGTAACTACAGTATGGTGAAGGGTAGGGAAACACTGCGTTTTTTGGTTAAAGTGGTACTGATCACATGACTCAGTGTAATGCGAAAGATGTCGCTCGTAGTAAGTAATTATCAGCCATCTCTGCAGTTCCCCTCAGCTCTATATGAAGCGTTTTAGCATCAGTTCATTGTTGTGGTTCATTCCTATGGCACTCATCAGCGTTGTTTCCAGACGCGGCAGGCAGCTGTTTTCATCACTAAAAACACACTGTACACAACTGGTCCAGCACCAAACAGAAGACAGACAAAGTTGGTGACTAGCTGGTGAACATGGTGGAGTATTTAGCAGTTAAGTTACATTTCCTTCAGGAGTTAGAGGACATTAATAAAAACATTGCTGTAAATGCACCAGAGTTAGCCAAGAGGCTATTTTTCATCTGTAGTCCCAAGGCAGATGTTAGAAAGTAAACCTAAAAACAGAATATTAAAAAAATGTACAAAGTTATGCAATATTGACCCTTTACAATGCGTGCACAAACAATGAAAGAAGTGTGAATATAAATATAAGTAGTATCATCATTCAGGAGACTCTTATACTACATTGTCAAGTACTAACAAGACATGCAACACAGAGGCTCTCAAATTCAACACACACAAAGCAAATACAATGAGGAATAACTATGTTAAATAGAAACATGGACTAAAGACAATATTATGCTGCATTGTTAGAGACTAAAAAACATCCATGTCAGAGGCACAAACCATAAAAGCATGCAGAATATGTTAAATATATGAATCGGTCAGACACAGCTAAACAACAATAAAAGACATGCATGCAGGTAGATGAGGGTCGACCGGCAATTTCAAGACAGGTGACAACAGACAGATCGAGGGACGTTCAACACAGTTATATATAGATATTGCACTTGCATTTGTCAGGTGGCCAAAATCATGACTCCAAATGTATGTACATTTTGGCTCCGTATACGCCAGAAATACTGAACTACACAACACATTTAATGTGAAAAGGTTTTGTGCTTTGTGTAAATTGACGTTTTTTGCATTGTGTAATAATGTGGCTCCCATTAGCATTGTACCATAATGATTTGACAGTAGGACCTGTTGTTGAAATGGGTGTCATAATATGCGGGGCTACATGTAGTCATCATTAGACTTATGGTAATTTCCTGTTCCAGTACAGCTCTCCAAGGTCGTTTCTTTGGCTCCACATGGACTGGTGCACAGTTAGCAACTGCAGCCCGGCTTTAAAGACTTCCAACACTTTCATTCCTATTCAATTTTGCTATACTGACTGGGACTTCCTTTGACACATTTGACACTCAAACTCACCACATTTGCATATCTGCTCATGAGGTAGCACTCACATCTCTTTCTGTGCATGACAATTTACATAAATTCAAGGTTTTTGTTTTTTTCAGACTCACACCCTGCTATTCAGCTTCACATGTGGTACTGCACACGCTCCAGTTCACAAACTGCTACGACGGCTGTTCTGAGGGTGGGCAGCAGCTAACTGTGGCTATAGTCTGTGTGCAGAAGAAAACCAAAACAGCATGTCAGTTAAGAGCATTATGTCTGACAAAAACTGAGCAAACTACAGAAAGTTTAATATTCATTATTTCCTTTATTTCTACAGGAGATAGCAACTAAATATTACTAATATTTAAAAACGTTTTTTTAATGTATAGACTGTTGTACTGCATTTCCTGTTGTCAAAGAGAACAGTCATATCTGATTCTGAAGATGGATGGCTGCAAAGGCTAAAGCGGCAGACACTCCTAGATATGATAATATCATGTGGAGAAGTCATGAATATATTTGCAAGGGTACTACTGCTTACCTGAGATCATTCATAGCTCTATTTTCTTTATCTAAATTAGATTCTGTGCATGTATGCATGTGCATCTGCGGGAGAGAAAAACAGGAAGAGCATGTATGGGCAGATAGTACACTTAACAGTGCGACCGCTCATGCTATAAATGTCGACGGGAGGATATATGGACTAGTTTTCTGAGGGTAATGGGAGGAGGGGCTGCTGGAGAAAGCGATGCCAAGGATTGAACATCTCATCTGGGATAAAAAACAGCTCGCCCTGGGACTCGTGAACCCACATCGTAGCTCACCTTCCACTCTTATGAACAAGGATTGCACTGTGTGTGCATGGGGAATTAAAAACTGCTCTCTGAGTGTGTGTTTGTGTGTTTTCTCACAGGCTACAGTTCAGCCTGCTCTATGCAGGCATGAGTGGTGTAATAATTAAGAGAGGCCTGGGCCTCCAGCCCCGGTCAGCGTGTCTATTATTGGTTCAAGCTGCGAGTTATGTCTGTGCCCAGTGGACTAGAATAAGCACTGAGTTAATTGGCTGGGAGACAATTAATCATTTCATTTTTTTTGTGATTCATTAATTCATAAAGATGTTTGCAAAATTAGGATTTAAGGAAGTCTAGTTTGTAGGTTTCTCACACACAGTCGGTTGTTCCCCATCTTCATCCTCTTGCCTTGATATTAGCTTCAATAGGCTTTTAGTAAACAGTGTCGAATTAAACCATTTTCTTCTAAATTGCAACACCATTCTGGATTCTCTTTCAATGTGTTGTAATCATTTTTGATGATGTAATGCTTCTGCTGTAAACTGCTTGGCTTCTTAGTTTTTCAAAGCTTTGTGTTGTATCTCAATTTCTGCATCACTGACATCACTTCTGTGTTATTCTCCTGAGCATTGATGTTCTTTTACTGATACGTCCCTCTGAAGTGATGCTATAGTGTTCATTTATTACATTATTATGCAGTATAAGAATCGTAATTTCCACAAAGATAATTCTACTGCACTTTTGCACATCTGAGTTTTCAATAAACTGCCTTCAGCTTGTTCAGACGTCCAACAAATCATTTGCTGAAAGGACTCCAGTTTAGCCTTTTTGTAGTGGCTCCCAGTTCATTTAGGAATCCATTACAAAAAAAGTCAAGGCCCACTTTCCTTCTGTTTCCGGAGCTTTCATCTGCATCTCATTGTCTTCAGCAGATTGACAGCTGAACCATCTCCATTACAACTGAGCAAACTCCATACTAAGACATGGGATGCAGTTGAAGCTAGTAAATTGACCTTGAGTTGATATTTTAAATTAAAATAATTCTTGTATTTAACTAAATCAAACTACATGGTAAAGTCCTGGTAGTTTTTTTCTGACCTATTAAATCCACATTATCTTTAAGTCTGTGGTCAAACTAGGTCTCATAGCTAAACTGTCCACGAATGCCTCTTCTAAGTGGACAGTACCGAGGCCTAAAGGTCCAGTCCATGGGATGTGGCAACATCTAGCGTTCAGTTTGCAGATTGTGCAACAAAATGAAACGTCCCCCGTGTGCCAAGTGTGTAGGACAACCACGGTGGCCGACGCACAACCGTGAATGGCCCTATCTAAGCCCAGTTTGTCCATTCTGGGCTACTGTAGAAAAATGGCCGGCTCTGTAAAGAGGACACGCTCCCTATGTAAACATAAATGGCTCATGCAAAGGTTATGACAACACAGTGATTCTTATTAATAATAGCATATTCCAATCCTGCCAATAGATCCACTAAATGCTCCGCGCCGTTCCTTTAAGAATGATAATGGTGTAACTTGCCCGACCCTTTAGGCAGACGTGACAAACACAGGCTGCTGCCAAAATCATTCCCTCAATTACTCTTTCACTTCATCCTGCATAATAGACGTATAGTTCAGCAGTAAAATCTGATTTTTATGTCATCATTGACAGCTGTAGTGTCTCGCCACTGTAGTATTTGCACTTAAAATAAAATGTGACGCGGTGCATTGTGGGATTGTTGGCAGAATGCAGTGTACTTGTCATTGAAACTTCTTTTTTTGTTTCACCATTCCATTGTGGGGATCTTTGAGGGCACTTTGAGGGCACTTCAGATGAAATGGGGGGCAATAAATATTGTGCGCTTATTAAGTAGTGAGGGGTTTTGGACACATTCTGCACATGTTCACACAGTCCTTGAGCTGCAGTCAGAACAAATTTTGCAGCAGGGTGGGGGGGGGGCAGGAAGTAGTGGTCAGGGTTGTAAACAACGTTGTATATCACACTGTATTTTAGCAAACGTTTTACTGTGATTCTGTCACCGTCACTGTCCTCACACTCACTGCAGCCAAGCAGCATCTCTTCTTCTTCTTTGTCGGTTGCATTATTTTGTGCTTTGCAGTCGCAGGGCAAGAATATAAAGGTCAGTCCCACCACCACTTATCTTAAACTAGCCTCGCAATTTTTGCATGTCGAAACTTCAACCAGATTTGAATCCGTGCAAAGAGAAAGATGCATCAATGTTGACTTCTCGTTTCACACAGGGAACAAACAGCGGCCTCCTGGGTAACAGTTATTTGTTTGATCCATACACCGCCCCCTGCCCGGTTGGGTTCATGATAACCTGGATTGCATACAATTGGATTTCGTATGAATCACAGCTAATTGTTTTACCTACAAAAGCTGGATGAGGACTGCCTGGTTCGCGACAGGTAGTGGATGCGTCTCACCCTGTTCCTCATAGAAATGACGGGAGAATGAAATCTGGTCTGAGAGATTTAGTCAGCCAAAAGAATGAATAATCTGTGCAGGATTACCCAGGGTGTGCAGGACCTTCAAATGTTTTTTTAAAATCTTACTTGTATATATTGGCCTTTTTTATATGAATAAGTCTTTATTGCCTTCACCTCTTACTGAGACATTATTATCTTTCATGGCTCTCTTTTAATGTTTCTATGTATACCTTTATTATTATACCACTTTTTCTTAATCAATCATCCTGCAAACCTCTTTTTTGAACGCTGCACAAAGTTAATATTAATCATCCAATTGACAGCTGATTAGAATGTACAATATTTGCGCACACAATGGAAACCAGTTTGATTAATGGGCTGCAGTTCATTCATCAATCTGTAACAGAACATGTAGAAATATATATTATTTAGTTAATAACCTGCATGTGCAAAAGTAAGTCATCAACTAATGTGAGTCACATTGTGCTGTTCATGGTGGACATCTACATTTAAACTGCACGTATCTCACTGTAAATGGCCGAATATTGAAATTGTTGCTCAAACTGAAGAGGGAAGCTATAATCCTAAAATGAAATGCAATGGGGAATCATCTTGGGTTTTTGCAAAAGATTTAGGTTCGAAAATACAAATGGTTTTCTTCCCTCTGCTCTCACTTTACTGATCCACTGAGAATTATCTTGATTGGTCCTGAGTTAGTGGGAAAATCTCCGAAAAAAAGAGAAATCCTCACTAAAGCTAGTGTTTCCTTTGTCTTCTGAAATGGTTCGCTGTGAAAAAGTTAATTTTATAAACCTTCCCACGGGCCAAATGGGTGGAAAACATTGTTCCAAGCAGCAGGGGACGACATGTATTAAATTCACTGGGAAACAGCATTGAGAGCAAAAAGCGAGGCTCAAATTTAATTCAGAAAAATGTATTGCAATTACCAAAATTGAAATACATTGTGGTAGGGTGCAGACAAATAAGACACTCTCCTGTTATGGAAGTTGCAATCCAGGCCCACACACAGAAACACGCACATACACACAGATTTGTCAGCGCAAGATCATTTTTTCCCTTTTTACACGGTGTGCAAGATGACAAATTTTGCACCATATACAGTATATCGCATTACATTTTTGACAGTGGTTTAATGAGCAAATATTGAATTTCAGCTCTCAGATACAAATTATGCTTTTTCCTCCCCTATATATGCGTGTGTGTGTGTGTGTGTGTGTGTGTGTGTGTATGTGTGTGTGTGCAGCAGCTGTGTGACATGCCAGTAAAACACAATCTAATTTCCTGCTCATCTCCCGGCTGCATGTCAAGGCCATCATGTGTTGGAGGTCATTTTACGGCACATAATCAATCCTTCCTTTCACCATGTGTGTAGTCTTTACATCACACATCTGCACACCAATAATGTAGATACACACATGCCTAAACACAAATACTGTCAAACTAGAAACTGAGAACAGACCCAAACGCTCAAATGATCCCCTCATTACTTCTGCCTTCTTTATTTTCCGCTCTTCGTCGTCCTTTCTCTCTCCCTTCAAGGCTAAACTCGAGCTACCTGTCAATCCTCCGTCTCTCTCTCAGTTTTCCTCACACACAGATCGATCGATGATCTTATTTTTAAACACTCTATACTATATAAATTGGGCTTTTATCTGCACTGTGTTGAAAATGATAACACAGGCGTGTGGGGGAAAAACAAAACCTGAATGATTCATTTTTGTCTCCCTTTTTTTTTGGTTTCTTGTTCCTGTGTTCCTGACTGCCAACAGTTCTGTACTGTTTCTATCGAATGCTTGTCTTAACTCACGACACAGAGTCACAGAGGAAGATGAATTATGGGCATACCATAGAAATAGAATAGGAGTAGAACGGACACTGAAGAGAGCGGACGCAGCACTGGAGACGGATGGCTGTCTAGTTTGTCCTTCTCTGGAGCGGTGGGGAGTGAGGCGGAGCGCTGCCACTGGCAACAAGACCGCTAGCTAACTTGTTAATTCCACCATGCTTTAATGCTACACTGGTTACAGACAAGCATGGTGTCCACCCTCCTTACACTTTAAGAAAACCTACTATGTACTATCCTAAAGTCCAAGTAAATGCAAAAAACAGTGCAAGCTACTGCCAATAAACAAGACATGATGACTCAACAGCTGTGGACTTTTACCGGTCAGGCAGGCGAGCACTCGGTTCCATTCCTGATTGAGGGACCGCCTCAGTCTGGCGTTCCACGCGTGCACGCGTTCCCCATTCACACTCCGTTCCAGTTGGTGGCGTTGTCGTAACGTTGTTTGCCAGGTGTTCAAAGACATTTGGCTGTTCCTTTTAAGACAAATTAATAACGTAATCCAATGTAACGGTGAGATCTTCTTGCACAACCTCTCTTCAAAATAAGTATCCATTTTTATATCTTCTTCTTCTTCTTGAAAAACCTGCTAGAGGTGCATATGCCAACAACTGGACTGGAGTGGAACAAAACTGGAGATGTGGAATTGGCCAGCTTGCTGTACGTACAGTCCGCAGGGTCACACATTTTGGGCTGACAGTATACAGTCTATTTCGTCAGGGCACACTTAAGAGGTATGAACTATTTGCTGCAAAATGGTAAACCTCCAGTAGCGGAATTGTCCCACCAATGTATGCCTGAATATTCTACAAACATATGAAGCCCAACTCATTGAAATGGATAGGCAAGCATGGATAACCTGCTTATTTTTAATCTCAAAGTTCATGCTTCCCTGATCCGATGAAGATGAATAGCACTTTTCAACTACTTGTACAAGTCGGAGGTTGTACATGATGGAAATGTCTGAATTTTTAGAACCATTACATTTACCTAAGCTGCCTCCGGAGGCCGTCTGTTCATTAAAGGCGGCTATCACCCTAGAAGAGCTAAGAAAAGCCATTACATCAAGGAACTAAGGCAGTTCTCCGGATCTGCATGGATTACCATCAGAATTAAACTATTCTTTTCAGTTCCAGTCCGGCCCTCTGCTGTTCAGTATGCTTGATCTTCCAATCAGTAGAGGTTTCTTTACCACTAGCTCAAATATTGCTATTACTTCTCTTTGGCTCAAGAAGTACAAGCCTCCAATCGACTGTTATCCTAGCAGGCCTTTAAGTGTCATTAACTGTGAGTCCTTGAGACAATAAGGCACCGCATCATTTCTTATACTTGTTCTTGATACCATGAAATTTAGATTTTTACTAAAAATCCCTCTAAATCACATCTTTTTAAAAGAGTTTTTTGAAATATGTCTGGATGTAAAATGAACTGGGCAAAATCATCATCCTTTTTATTATTCCTGTTGTTCAAATACTTAAGAGTAACCTTCCCATGACACTTTAACCACAAACAACCAGTCCTAAATGTTATTGATGGTGATTTAAAGACACGGTAAATAATGGCGCTCGTGGTGTTTTGCTCCGCGTCAACTCACTACCCGGTTGAATCTGTAGATGTGTGTCATGGCGCCCCATTGAGGAACAATTAACATATCCACCTAACCCACCAAATTTGATTTTAATAAATTCTTTTCTCAATCTCCGTCAATCTCATGGACGTCTTTGACATAACGTCAACACTGCAACCTCCTGACATGCTGTTGATATAATTCAATTTTTGGATGTTTTAAACTAGAATTCTGGCCACATCTTACACATTGCACCTTTAAAAAAATTTGGGAAAATGTCTCAAGTGTCATATCTTATATTCTTTAAAGCGGGCCATCGCTCACTCACAGTGTCTGCTATTACTTAATGACACGTCCTCTTCGGTGCTAACTACAAATCATGTCTCCCGGCTGCTGAAAGAACTTGTCCCTGCAAACTACCACATGCGCCGTTGGCGAGGCAATGGCTCTCTTCATACCAGGATATTGCACAGCTGGAGCTTTCAACAGCACGATTACATTATGCCAAAACAGAACATATTACCTGCTGGCCAAAGCTACCGGTGAAAAACAGTGTTTTAATTCAAATGTGTGGTTAACTGTCTCTGTCAGTTATGTTTTCATGTACTTATTGCCTACTTGTTTATGCATTCTGAATATTAAATATACATACATGTGATGTATACTCTGTGCTATTTCTGTGGATATCATTACGGGTGATGTAGGACAGTAGTATAATAATCAGATTCCTTTGAGTCTTAACGCTGTTGGTTTATGTGTAATGTTAATAGAGTAGCAGGGGGATGGGGTCGGGAGGAATGGGTAGGTCGTTCTAGCTTGTTTTGTTTTGTTTTTTCTTCTTCTCTCTGTACACTGCCTTGGTTCATCATGTCAGTAGTTAGCAGGTGGAGGTGGAATGGGTTGGTTGAAGAGAAACAATGGAAATGGGGGCCTAATATATCTTTTTTTATGACTGTAATGGCGCTTCCCCTCTTTTATACAGACAATAAATAAATAATTGATCACACAAAACAAGTTTCATCAAAGTTTCATCGAGCAGCTGTTACAGTTACAGATCAATTGTCAAAACACCTGGAAGCAAAAGCCTGTTGGCTTGAAAACTCGTGTTTGAAACTTAATATAAAAACAGTTTCCATATGCTTTTCCTCTGAAAGACGGCCCACATCAACTGAACTTGACGTTAAGGTCAACAAGCCAGTCAATCCATCAAGTCTCTGAGGTCAAATATCTAGGTCTAATGCTAGGCCCCTCACCTGAAATTTAAAAAAACAAATTAAAGAATTGTAGATCTGTAAAAGTAAATCTGTAGTAAATTAGAGACTGCCTAGCATTTGAGCCAAACTCTATATGCATTCAATGTTTTTTCACCCCTCAGTTACTTTATTAACTCATGGTTGCAGGCAAGTTCATCAGTGAAATCATGGGTACTATGTATATATCTGAATGTGTATATATGAGTATGCTTGCAAGTTGTACTGCTGTTCCTAACAGGACAACAAAGCATGCCACATCGTGCATTGGAAATTAACAGCGGCTAAAAATGCTGTGATACACTGCACTGGATAATTGATTCGTAATTCTCTTTATGTATTTGACCCTACCAAATAAACATGTTGATAATGAAATGAAGTTGAAGAGAGATTCAGTTGTCTATTCCTTTCCAATTAGACAATTTCTACCGCAAGCCTTCTGCTCACATTGATCGCCTCTCTATGTAACACTCTCTAGCATTCATAAAGTGAATAAAAGAATGTTAATACTTCAGCTATTTTAGACTGCATGTCCATTAGGGGACCACCATGCACCATGACGCAGACAGATAATTCAGGCTTTAACCGAGTAGCTGGTTGGTGATAGTTTGTGTCCTCAGTGACGCTTGAGGTCACTGACTGAGAAAGACAGATATGGAGTTAAAAGAGGAAAGTGAAAGAGAGGATCATAATATATAAATGCTGAAAGAGAAGTTGACAACACAGAGTGAGGACAAAGAAAGTTACGAGGTAGAGGAAGAGGAGGCGAAGAAATGATACCTAACAGAGGCTTCTAGTGATGTAATAGGACCTCAAAAGGTTTTTAATTAATACGTCGCACATGGTGCTTGACATGTTTACGAGGACTCTGATCTAGTAATGGTGCACATAATCATTTAATTCCTATCTCAGAGCCTTATATCACCTCTGTGATTACAAGCAGTCATTGCTGCACTTTGTTTTTTACAGATGACTTAGCATCACTTAAGCCCTTTGGGCTTTGTTTCCTCCTATTGACACCAAAACTTTCGACAAAAGTAGCTACT
This sequence comes from Anarrhichthys ocellatus, assembly GCF_004355925.1. Classification (NCBI taxonomy): domain Eukaryota; kingdom Metazoa; phylum Chordata; class Actinopteri; order Perciformes; family Anarhichadidae; genus Anarrhichthys; species Anarrhichthys ocellatus. The sequence continues at coordinate 755,041 of NW_022280058.1, read as the reverse complement.
TCCTGTCAGATCTAATTTTACAAAAGACAAAAATGTATGCTATCAAGCCAATTAGGCACAGCTGTACTTGGTGCAAATCCATTTTAATTGTAGAATACTAACATTTGCCAATTATCACTAAACAAACTGAAGATGAAGGGAAAGTAATTGGTATTTATTAGTATTAACTTTTTATTGGGGGGGGTTCGATTCCGGCCTTTGGGCCTTCGGGGTACATATGGCTAAAGTATTGATCATGTCTGAAGTTAACAGTTCTTCTGTCCTTTAGAAGTTACGGAGTGAGATCGCCGTGGAAAACAGCAGCGTCGCAAACCTCTTCTCTCTGTCTCTATGTCTGTCTTTGCACAAGGGGCGGAGTCGTGTTTTGCTGTTACAAACGCACACCGACTCCGGCTCAGTGGGGCTACATTTTACTCCAGCAGATGCTGAGAATTCTCGTTGTCACAAATGCAATAAAAACCCTCACAAGGGAGGCAATACCAGCAGATCACAAAAATCTGCAGAAATGCACAGTTTGTTACTGTTTAGCTGGCAGCCATTCATCCTCGTCCACTAACAACGTTAGCGATGCCATACAGAGTTTGCTTATAAGAATAGTCTAGTAAATTAAAACGAATCACTTAACTAATTGTTTTGCAGAAAATGTATTTTAAAGATTTTTGGAACTTCTTGTATTGCTGCTTAAGAAAGACTATTTGAATACAAAAATAATAAAGCAATGTTGATTATTTTCTGAATGAATTGTCATTTTTTCTCACAATGAATTCAAAACGAACCGATGAGAGCATCGATACAAAACAAAACCGGTACGCAGCATCAATACGAATACCTGTATTGATCAAATCCTACCCATCCCTACTGAACACAGTTTTGTACCAATCCATAGATGTTGAGATATTTCAGATGCATAAAAACGTTGACCTACTGGTGGCGCTAGGGGAAAAGTTGGGAAATTCTTCCTCTTGGGATTTGTACCAAATGTCATGACAATCTATCTAATAGTTGTTGATATTTTTCAGTCTGAAAGGACCAACATAGTTATGACTAAAAACTGAGCAAGCAGCGAACTGACTGCGTCTTTGACTAACTGATGAAGAGACTGACATCAAAGTGACTCTTCAACCAACAGAGGGACTGACTGATGGACTGACTGACATCGCACTCAATGGCCAACTAATGCACTGTGTGGGAAGGTACTCGTCCATACTTTCTGCATTCATATATATCGCTCCCTGCAACAACTGGTTCTTCATAAATAATGCATGGTATTTTCATGTTAGTGTCACTCTCATGCTTTGCCCACGCACCAGCTGGAGATAATTGAGCCGCATTTCAAACACAAGCCAATACACACAGTACACCTCAGCACCTATGACTGTCAGTACACACCGGCTTCATTAAACCACTGCTGAAAAACACAACTTCTGTCTTCATTTAGGTATTTTCACTCTCTCTTTGACACAAACATACACAAACCCACCCACCTTGATTAGGTAATTACCATCCTCCCCCACAATGTGAAGGCATAATGGACAAAGTGACGATGTATAAAACAATATCCTGATATTAATCCAATTAAAACAATATACTCTGAGTAGGAAATTGCCTCATAAACAGCAGGTTCAAATTAGCTTTAAGCAAAATAAGGTCATAGCTTTGAATTAAAGATGGAGGATTTCATCTCATTATTGAAGGGCACTTTAATGTGTATGCCGTTATCAAACCATATCTCAGAGAGTTTTTATGGCATTTTGTGTCACATGCAGCAATGCAGCTGCTTGATGATGCATGAGCTAGTACTGTGCATGAATAAACTCTCATATATACCCATAACAAGCACAGATCAAAGTGAAATTTGCACAAAGCACAAACAGAAAGACAGAAAGAGTGTGGCAGTACATCTAAATACAGCGAATGTGAGTTTCCAGTAGACTGTTTGAGATTTGTCCAAAGTACTTGGAGCCAGACTATATAATGGGATGAGGGAAGTTATTGGGCCCAAGACGGCAAGAAAAGCCAGTTACCTTTTAATTAATTAACTACACTCGTGTGATCTAATGCAACACATACCATACTCCTTCAAAGAAATCCTACGGTTGTGAAGTTACTTATCAGGTTCTCTTTGAGCTTTTACTGCCACGTTGACATCATATGGGATGGACCGATAGCAAACTGTCTTGACAGGGCTGACCTTTGAAGGAGCAGAGTCAGAAGGTTCAAAACAGAGGAAGCTATGATAACCCATTAGCTGTGTGTTGCTCTGCTGCAGTATGAACTGCTCATCAAAGACGCGGTTTGCAGGCAGTTATGGAACTACGTCCAATGGCGTAGAATTTTGTAGGGACGGAAGGACATGTCCCAACCAATATCCAGCGACTACTGAATTGTCCCGAGCAATACTTTTGATCCAAAAATGTCAATATAACCACTGTTGAATTTACTGAGACACTAATATGTGTCCCCACCAATGTTGAAATGAAACCAATGTCTCCAGGATAAAATGTGTCAAATTGTCCCATCATCGACCGAGCCAGCTAGCTAACTCAGCCAGATAGCTTGGGGAGTTATTTTAACTGGCTAGCGTGTTAGCAATAGCTCATTATAGCTACAGTAGTTTGTCAACGTGCCATGCAAGTATAGTGTATAGTCCCTGCGCCATCAATGTGACAGCTTCCTTGTGTGACAAGGCCTTAATCTAGTGTTTATTGATGCTCTGTCAGAAAGATGTTGATTCAACTCTGTGGTCAGATTTGAGGCTGCAGATTGTGGATTTTCTGTGCTGGATCACATTATATTGACAGGTATTTTACATTTATAATATACAATGGAGAGTATGGTTACTACTTGATTGTGCATCTTAAAATATATGAATTCAAATACAGCCATGTCTTTGCACATATATATACACATAAGCTCATTTATGCAAGACCTTCAATTACAGTATTCATTCAGAAAAATAAAAAAGTGGGACTTTTAGGTTTAAGGACCATTTACAGTAAACAACCATGGATTACTGGTGGTGCCGTCCACAGAATAAGTGGTTCCCCAAAGCAACTGGAGTTGTGTGAAAAATAGCTGTGTTTTGTCCTCTTCTTTTAAATGTAACAGTGTGTCTCAAATCTTGTGTTTGGATGAGAAATTGATTAATTCATCAGGTTTATCCAGTCAGAACGAGCAAGAGCTCTATAGATCCAGCAGTGCCTGAAAGCCATTTTTCAGTTAAATGAAGTGGCAACACAAGCACTTTTTTTCCATCATCTCTGTGGAAATAAAAAAAAACACTTCATCTAAACTTTGAATCTTTGCTGCACAGTCAGAACAGTCAGAGTTTGTAACAGTAATTATTTTACAAACAAACAATTTTAAACCACACACTCTTTTGAAAACCGCCGAACTGATTTATTCAAAATACCACTGTGTTCCCTGAGTGCTCAAATATTTCAAGTTGTTGTCTGTGCTGATGGAGATGCTCTCCGTACGTGGGTCACACCTGTCGCAGTGGCATTCAATTAAACAACAAATGATAAACACATTTAAAGCTGCACTAGTCAATATTTTTATATCATCAATGAATGTGAGAATTCTATGTGTAATGTTTAAGGAGTAATTTCAAAAAAAAGCTTCAAAGTACAAACTTCAAAGTGGTTGCTAACACGTTGGCAAAAACATTTTTATAATGTCCACGCTTTGTTTACAGCGTGATCTGCTGCCCCAAAGTGGCCAAAAACATCAACTACTGCAATCAATGTTTACGTTACCTGCTCAGTAGCTAGACACCAACCATGATGAAATAACAGGCCTGACACAAGCTGCTCCACCACTCTGTTTGCTGTCCCAATGCTACAACGTGACAATGCTATGGACTTTACAACATCCTTTAAAACTTGATGTTGGCAAGGATCATGCATCAGTGTGATCATCTGTGTGCGAAGGATATAGAAATGGTAAAAGAGAGAAAGCGGGAGTGTATGCTTCACTCAGCTGAGTGATGAAAGTCAGTGTAACAACAATACAGAGATGTTTGAAAGGTCTATCTATCTATCCATCTATCTATCTATCATCTATCTATCTATCCATATATCATCTATCATCTATCCATCTATCTATCTTCAGTATCGTGCAGCTAGAAATGGTATTGGACATTAGAATGAGGATAACACAGGCAGTTCTTTAGAAAACTGAGTGGTAACTGCCTCCTATCTTGCAGAGTCAGAGGCCTGGGAAATTGGAAGGGTTTCATAAAATGACTGCGGCAGTGAGTGCCATCACAGGCTGAGATTATCATCATCCAATGCTCAGCTCTGTGTAAGCGTGTGTGTGTGAAGTGAGTGTGTGTGTGTGTGTGTGTGTGTGTGTGTGTGTGTGTGTGTGTGTGTGTGTGTGTTTGGTTGGTGGGTGTTGGGGGGGGGGGGGGTCTATTCAAAGTTACAGACAATAAAATCCCCATGTTGATGACTTTGTCTTACAGAGAGAGAGCGACTTCCAAAACCTACATGTCAAAGATCTTTACGCTCATTGGCATCATAACACAGCTTCAGTGGATCATAGCTGAATTTGTTGCCTAAAATGGCTCATAATAAAATGTTATCCAGCCACATTTTTAGCTTCTAAAGATAGTTTTGAAGCTTTTAATTTGGATTTGACATAGCATCCAAATTCTCTGTTGGCCCTGTTATGTCACGTTGGGGTTTGCTTGCAGTGAAGTCAGATTCAGAATCGTTTTAAGGTGTAACACCCGGTTGTCCTTCACAGGAGTTCTCATATGACTGTTGAGACCTGTTCAGACCTGGCTTTAATATGCGTACTTGTAATCCGATCACAAGTGGACAGCTCTAAGTACAGGTGTGACTGCACCCAAGACGCATTGAGGACGCATTGAAATCTGATTGCTCAGACCACATCGAAGGGTTAAGGGTCGAACAATTGTTTGTTCTCAGTCTACCTTGCTGACTGCTTCAGTTGCCTGGCACACGTAAGGAAATGAAATCATTTGAAACAAACTGGTTAAAAACAACAACGCATTTGGTCTTTACAACAGAAATAATAAAGGTGTTTATTTTCATATAGAGCTGCGACGTGAGATCCGATTAACGCCAGGTGTGAAAAGGGCCACCGCCACAATTCAGATATTGACAGATTCAGTGCCACGCCTTCATTACAATGGCATATAATAAGCTGTTGGATTTGTCTGCGCCAAACTCACCAAGTAAAATTTGTATCCTGCTTCTGTACATATGTGTTTGGTTTGAGATCTCAGTCGCATCGACCGCAAACAATGGAGAACCCAGAAATAGCTGAAGATGAAGACTCATTTTAACAGAATTAACAGCGCTTATCTGATCCCATGTGATACATTTAGAGTACCAAACGTGATATATGAAGCCATTTCTGCTCACAGGTCAGGGGAAACGGTTGGCACAAATTCCACGAGTCTCACCTTCTGAGAGTGAGACTTCCTCCTCCTTGTCTCCACAGCTGAGATTCACTCCAGCTCTTCCTTTCATCCCAGTCGAACCGCTCATCCTCCCACAAGTTCTTTTTAGACAAAGAACCAGACCAGAGAGAGGCAGCCAGTAAAGCTCCTCTCCCTTAATTGCCATCAATTTAGTCTTTGTTCTTACTTATCTGTTACACTTCTACAACTCTGAGAAACTTTTTATCCCTTTCACAGCCGCGTCTCTGTTTCTCTCCCATCCCCCCCTGTACAATTACAGAGTGATAAACCACACTTATTAGTTCCTCTATTTGGCCTGAAAGCAAGGCGGTTTCTCATCACTTGAGGACCAGTTAAAAGAGTGTGTGTTGGTGTGTCTGCGTGTGTCTGTGTGTGTGTGTGTGTGTGTGTGTGTGATGAAATGGAATAGGACGCGTCAACAGCAGGTATTGTGCTGCCACCTAATCTCACGCATGATTAGGAGAGCAATAACACGACTGTCTGAGCAGGTTACAAAAAGTGTGAGCTCCCCTCTGAGTGTCTGTGTGTGTATGCTGTGGTGAGAAAATGTTTATTGAACTACTAAGTGTCACATTACACCCAGAGTCTCTTTTTCCACCTGTGCTCCCTCGGTCTTAAGTGCCTCCTTTTTTCTTTTCTTTTTTTTTTACACCTGCTGCATTGCGAGCCTCGGGCCTCTCGACCCCTTTTACCTTCATCCAACCTTCCTTTCACTGATATATTTTCCTTTTTTAACTCACCCGTCCCCTGGGGTCTTTCTTCAATTCCTTTGTCTGCTGTAAAAAAGCTTGATTGACCACTAGTTGAATCAGTAAACAAACAACACACACACATGAACACGCTCACTTGACAGATGCTAATGGTCTCCCCTCAGCCTGCTTTTACCTTAAATTGCAGCTCCCCTCCACCCTTCCTCCCCCACTGCCTTTCTATCCCACCACTCATCCCTCACTCTGACTGAATGACATTCTTTTATTCACTTCCTGACTCTGCCCAGTATTCGACGTCCCCATTGCGCTCCTTTTGACTGGAAAAGCTGTGCTGTGCTTGATGAAAAGGGGGGAGAAAAATTGAGGGAGCAGCAAGCTTTTATAGCGAGCTCAAGCATCCACGAGGTGTGTGTGTGTGTGTGTGTGTGTGTGTGTAAAGGAAGAGGGGAGGGACGGTTTAAAAGCAAGATAACAACTCATCTGACATTGTGGAGTGTAGCGCCCTCCTGTGGTGGCTGTCTACTTTAGAATATAAACAAACTAAGGATTATTTTTAAAACCTGAAGGACGCTTTAAGAAATTGAATGGACGTTTTTTTATTTATTTCCCCTCCAGTACATGCAGGGGGATGTAGATGTCATCTCAAAGAAATTTAAGTATTTTAAATCTGAACGACACAACAGCATTATTTGATATGATATACAGTATATAATAATACATAAAGTATAATGACGCTGTCATGTGTAGTGTAGTGTGCACTGAACTTCACTCACATTTGCGACAGGTGAGTAACTATACACACTGCACATTTTGTGCCCCGAGGTCAAAGTGGGTAGGTTAGTGAATCATGACAGCTGTAAAACACACATGGTATTATTATGTTCACATACTGTACATATATACGGGTACTTATACAACACTGACCTTAATTCTTAAATGCTGGTGACCTTTGTTTACACATCATCCCACATCTCTCTCTCTCTCCTCTCATTTCCTGTCATCGCTCCGCTGTCGCTGTCCGTTAAAGGACAAGTTCACATCCTTTCCAGTCTGAAACAAAACAATACCGACAGGCCCATGTGTGCATTAAAATCAATTCTGGTTGCTGTTATCATTCCTGCTGTCCATACCGGCTATAAAGAGATTACTTCCGAAAGCAAATAAAATGTAAGTGATGTGGGACAAAACCCACAGTTTTCCACAGGCAGTGTTTCCTTGCTGAGCTGCAGCAGATTTTGTGCTAAAAATAATGTAATTCTGGAGAATACCCACAACATTGTATCACTGCTGAAACATCACATTAGCTTCGGGTGAACTTTCAAAGATATTTTCACACAAAACAAGGCCTGTCGATTTTGTCCCCCATCATTTACACTGAAATCGCTTTGCAGTCGGTATGGACGGAAGTATTACAGCAAAAGCAAAAACCAGAAGAAGTATTCAGAACTTTTACTTCAGTAAAAGTAGCAATAATACAGTGCAGACATACGCTGTAAGAAGTAAAAGTAAGAGTATTCATAACGCAGAATGTCCAATTTCAAGTATAGAGTAGCATGAAATGGTAATACCCAAGTTAAGTACAAGTATCTAAAAATTGTACTTGAACAATACTTACTTGTGTTTAACCACTGCCAAAAACTATTTCAATGTACATATGGGCTTGTCCATCACTCCCAACTTGTCTCATACTGACGCTTGGTGAGTGGCCCTAATCCTCCAAATATGATGCTCTAGTGTCCTTTCAAAATAAACTTCCCTCTTCACAAGAAGTTAGGTTTAGGCAACAAAGGAAAAGAGCGTGGTTGACGTTAACTTGACTGACCAACGTGACTAAAAACCAGTCAGCCTCATTTATACTGCATCAGTTGCTCTGAGCGTCTAATAGTGACGCGGGTGGGTTTTACATTGGAGATATTTGAAAGCGCAGTGCGTTAGTATCAGACGCTGAGAGCCACTGACCAACAGGATTGGAGGACTTGAGAGTGAGACCGGGTCGGCCGGTCAGTGTTGTTTTAAGACAGAATTCAAACCTTGTTAACTTTAAGTTGCAATTTCCTGAGATGGATAGAGGATACGTGGAGTGGAGAGAGAGTGTCATGACTCACTGGCCATATGAACATTACGCTGAACAGAAACGATGAGCTCATCCAGGTTATAGCCCCACCGCTTGAAATGACATTTCTGCTCACGCGAGTAACAGACGATAAAACCACAAGCTGGAGAAAGTTGACTGAATATGTTTGCAGTTTTGTCAGCAACATAGTACAGATTCTGCCACAGAGTGTGTGGGTTGGAAAAACCACAACAGCAGTAAATCCAAAATGACACCTTAAAGGTCAGTGAAAAATAAAGGCATCCCATGGATCAATGAGATTCAAGAGCCCTCTGTTAAAGTTCAACACACACACATTCTCCCTCCCACTCTCACTTCCACTCATCAACCATATTTAATTAAATCGGTTTAATTTGCCTTGTCATTTATCACTTATGTAATCACCATCTTTTGCTCTGCTGTAATCTATTTCATGCCACTCATAACTTTGTCATTCGGATGGTTGTCTGTCTTTTTTTCTCTTTTGTTCCTTTCAAAGTGAGATGCTTTTATGGGATGATTTTGATGTCAGTTGCAGATTTTGTAATCATAGTCTCCTCTGCTTGTTGTCATCTTAAAAACAGTGCAATGATGATAATAATCTGGAGAGAGTGCACAGCCATAAAACTAATAATTATTAATAATAATAACAGTAATAGAAAATACAGAGTGCAGCTCGTTGCAAGCACAGACAACTATATTTGACACGCAGTAAGATAATATAGATTTATGTTGTGTGTTTAAATGCCTTAAATCTTAAGGCTAGAAAAGACTTGGTATGGCATGTTTCTAAAATACTGTCAAAAAATGCATAATTTTACAAAATCACACCCCTGGAGAAAACATTAGAAGCCTTTTCCTGCTTCCTTTCATTAAAGAAGTGAACATCTCCTCCTGTCCGTACTCTTTGAAATGTCATCTTTGCATGTCACCGGGAAGACATGTGTCTTATGATAAATACTTTTTTTATGTTCATCTTGGCATATAAACTGCATATAATAATCACGGGAACTGCTCTGCGTCTTTCTCGGTGGCAGCTGTATCACCAGCCTGACTTCAGAGACATCCCCTTAAATCACACCAGGAACTTAAACTTGTAAGAGATCCAACCACGATCCATAAGAGCTGCAAATCCTGCTCACCTGCAAGACAGCTTTTGCGGATACCTTCTTGGTACATTATAGACTTTGTCCAGCATTGTTTACTTGTCTTCGTCTTCATTTTCACCAGATTACTTCGTGAACAAAAATTAAAATTTGAAGTTAATCTCCATGTCCATAGACTTAAAGCATGACATAATACAGGAAGATGTATAAGAGAGGTCGAGAGAGGCAGTATAGGTAGGTAGTAGTAAATTTACTCAAGTGCTATACTTTTTTGACGTACTTGTACTTCACTTGAGTATTTCTATTCTGTGCTACTTTATACTTCTACTCCATTTCAGAGGGAAATATACATTTATTTGAAAAGAAAATACACAAACAAAGGTACATACACAAATATATAGAAAATATAGGTGGAAAAAAATTGTTTTTCTGTTGTTTTGAGCTCTTATTGGAGAAGCATTTTTTTCTGTGAGCTTGGTTAAATGAGTTTTAGGTTTATATACATTTCAAGTAACTAGTAACAATTCAACCAATATATCAAGAATAAAAGGAAGAGAATAATTAAAGCTGCTGCAGTAATACACACCTCAAATCAGTTTAATTTGCTCTCTCATACCTCTAATGTAACCTAATATATTTAACACAAGGGATGCCATTTAAAAATGTTAAATCTAAAATATAGCTCAAATAAAACACCAAACGTAAAGCTCGTGCAAAGCTCGTGTTCAGCGGCCCCGGAAGTGTTTGAGAAACGGTTAAAAGCCAGTTGACGTAGGCTAGCTAGCGTTAGCTGTCAGTAACAGTCATTGTGCAGGGATGGAGGTGACACGCCAAAGTAAGTAGCCCAGCACGTTGTGCCCACTTGATGTTTTTGTGTGCCGCGCTACATGCGTCGTTTTAACACACAACAGTAGCAGTGACCTGGTATCTATTTAAAACGGACAAGACCATTTCAGTCCTCAGCGGTTTGTTTCTGCTAGCTAGCTGAGCTAAGCTAAGCTGCGGTGGTGTATGTGCTAGCACGCTTCTCTCGTCACGCTAACGTAGCTACTGATGTTGATACACTTTCTCTTTTTATTACAGATTTTAAAGACAGTTTAAACGCTGTTTACAGCGCGATAGAGGAGGCGGACTTCCTTGCCATCGATGGAGAATTTTCAGGTAACGATAGATCCTTTTTTTTATATAAATAGTCTACGTTGTGTAGATAAATTGTGACATGTGGTGTTGTTGTTTTTAGGGATAAGCGACGGTCCTAATGTCAGTGCACTCACCAACGGGCTGGACACTCCGGAGGAGCGATACACGAAGCTTAAGAAGGTAAGCAGAGTTGATAGGTTTATGGTACTTAACATTTTTTTGTGTTTTTAATGCATCCTGATTTCCCTCCATATTCTGGTTTACTGCTTATCTCATTTAAAATCTCTGTCTGTCTCTCTGTTCACCAGCACTCTATGGACTTCCTGCTGTTCCAGTTTGGAATATGCACATTCAAGTATGACCAGACAAAGTCAAAGTGAGTGATGTCTGCTTCACAAGTACAGAACTACAGATCTGAGATATATACAGGTGCTGGTCATATAATTAGAATATCATCAAAAAGTTGATTTATTTCACTAATTCTATTCAAAAAGTGAAGCTTGTCTATTATATTCATTCATTACACACAGACTGATATATTTCAAATGTTTATTTCTTTTAATTTTGATGACTATAACTGACAACTAAGGAAAATCCCAAATTCAGTATCTCAGAAAATTAGAATATTACTTAAGACCAATACAAAGAAAGGATTTTTAGAAATCTTAGCCAACTGAAAAGTATGAACATGAAAAGTATGAGCATGTACAGCACTCAATACTTAGTTGGGGCTCCTTTTGCCTGAATTACTGCAGCAATGCGGCATGGCATGGAGTCGATCAGTCTGTGGCACTGCTTAGGTGTTATGAGAGCCCAGGTTGCTCTGATAGTGGCCTTCAGCTCTTCTGCATTGTTGGGTCTGGCATTTTGCATCATCCTCTTCACAATACCCCATAGATTTTCTATGGTGTTAAGGTCAGGCGAGTTTGCTGGCCAATTAAGAACAGGGATACCATGGTCCTTAAACCAGGTACTGGTTGCTTTGGCACTGTGTGCAGGTGCCAAGTCCTGTTGGAAAATGAAATCTGCATCTCCATAAAGTTGGTCAGCAGCATGAAGTGCTCTAAAATTTCCTGGTATACGGCTGCGTTGACCTTGGACCTCAGAAAACACAGTGGACCAACACCAGCAGATGACATGGCACCCCAAACCATCACTGACTGTGGAAACTTTACATTGGACCTCAAGCAACGTGGATTGTGTGTCTCTCCTCTCTTCCTCCAGACTCTGGGACCCTGATTTCCAAAGGAAATGCAAAATTTACTTTCATCAGAGAACATAACTTTCGACCACTCAGCAGCACTCTTTCTGAAACTCCCCCACATTTTTGAATCGGTTTTGTTTCACAATCCTCTCCAGGGTGCGGTTATCGCTATTGCTTGTACACTTTTTTTCTACCACATCTTTTCCTTCCCTTCGCCTCTATTAATGTGCTTGGACACAGAGCTCTGTGAACAGCCAGCCTCTTTTGCAATGACCTTTTGTGTCTTGCCCTCCTTGTGCAAGGTGTCAATGGTCGTCTTTTGGACAACTGTCAAGTCAGCAGTCTTCCCCATGATTGTGTAGCCTACAGAACTAGACAGAGACCATTTAAAGGCCTTTGCAGGTGTTTAGAGTTAATTAGCTGATTAGAGTGTGGCACCAGGTCTCTTCAATATTGAACCTTTTCACAATATTCTAATTTTCTGAGATACTGAATTTGGGATTTTCCTTAGTTGTCAGTTATAATCATCAAAATTAAAAGAAATAAACATTTGAAATATATCAGTCTGTGTGTAATGAATGAATATAATAGACAAGTTTCACTTTTTGAATGGAATTAGTGAAATAAATCAACTTTTTGATGATATTCTAATTATATGACCAGCACCTGTATGTATATAAACTATATCACATTTACAGACCAAATTGGTTGATTGTCAGGTACAGGGGAAAAGACATAGTCCTTTTTGGGAGACAGATTTTTATTTTTTCATGACAAAATATCAGACAACTAGAGGATAATAGTATGGTAGTAATCCGTCTTTTGAATGACTCACACACAGGTTATTTTTTTTAAATGACCTCCCAGCTGCTGGAATAATTTCACTAATCCTCATTGTCCTGTGTTCCCATCTCTGCAGGTATATCACAAAGCCTTTTAATTTTTATGTATTCCCGAAACCGTTCAACAGGACGTCCCCCGACTTAAAGTTCATCTGTCAAGTAAGTCGGTGATGCTCCTGGGAGCGTTTCCTCAGTGTGAACGGAGATGAATGCGTTTTACTAGTGATAGTGACGTGGATAGGTTAAAAATGATTGTTCCTGTAAAACGATGACACTTCTGTCTGGTTTTTTTTGATGGAAACGGAAGATTACCTTTTGTCATTTCAGAGTTCCAGTATTGACTTCCTGGCCAGTCAGGGATTTGACTTCAACAAGGTGTTCCGTCATGGTGAGTACACCGCAGAGCGACATGAAATATCCCTCTTTGTCTCCTGAAACCGAGATGACTTTTACAGTCTGTGTTTACTTTAAACGCTTGCCGTGTCTGCTGTAGGGAGCAGTAATCTTTGCAGTTCTCATTCACTAGACGGATGTAAAATTGTGACTCATCTGGTATTCAAAGGAATCCCGTACTTGAACCAAGATGAGGAAGTCCAGCTGAGGGAGCAGACTGAGGAGAGGAGAAATCAACATGCTAACGGTGTAGGGACCCCGTCCTTCATCTCCCCATCCTCCAAAGGCCCCGCACACGTACCCGAGGAACACAAAGACTACATCAACAGGGTGATGTAAGTGTTGCAACACAAATGGAGGTTTTGGGCTGTGGGTACTGACAGTGTTGTGTATGAGCCTTTAGACATAAGTTGTGCATATTTGGTTCTTTCCCACTTCATGTGAGCCAGCTGTGGTTCCCTTTCCTTTGGGGTATGTTGGGCATGGCCAACTGGAAGGAGACCCCATCAGAACTGTACCTCCTCAGTTGACTCTGGAATAATGTCATGTCTACTGTTTTTCCCCTCAGAGGGAAGGTTGAGACCCTCTTCACTAACTCAGAGAAGACTTTGGACTTGGAGCCATGTACTGGGTAATGTTCACTCAATTTGTATTCATCTTTTGATAATGTTTGATACCATTCTTTCCTTACTGTCAGTGTGTTAAATAAGGAATATTTATAATACTAGTATCGGAAAAATGCTTTTATTTATTCATTTTTTAACTCTGCTTATATTTCCTAACCAGGTTCCAGCGAAAGCTGATTTACCAGACTCTGAACTGGAAGTGAGTCACTCAACACGTTTGCTATTAGTGTTTTTTTTATGTTGGATATAAGAAGAGTAAGATTTGTCTTTGTTTTTCACAGGTTTCCCAAGGGGCTTCATGTGGAAACTGTGGAAACAGAAAAGGTAAGAACATGTTGTATTTCAACCTATTTTTCCCTCTGGTTTTGAGTGGAATATGTGAAATATTCTTGTGTGTGTGTGCAGAAGGAGCGTTACATCCAGGTCATCAGAGTAGATGATGAGGAGAGGAAGTTGAGGGAACAGCAGAAACGGGAGAGGGAGCAGGTGAGTTTTTAAAGATGGACATTAAATTAAAGTGTTGGTGTGTATTCGGTGAAGGAATACATAAATTTCTTATTTTGAAAAACTATATAATTTTTAATCTTATCGAAAACATTTTTCCCACACTTCTCTCCCCCCCCAACAGGAGGAGGTAAATGATGCTGTCGGCTTCTCCAGGGTCATCCACGCCATCTCTAAATCTGTGAGTCAAACTCAACATTACATCCTTCTGTTGCTAATTCAACTTTGTGTTTTTTTTTATATTTTGTCTTTGGAAAGTCTGACTTGTACCCTTAACCTCTTTAATCTGACATGCAGGGTAAACTTGTGGTTGGCCACAACATGCTGCTGGATGTGATGCACACCATCCACCAGTTCTACTGCCCTCTGCCAGAGGTACAAACTTTAAGATGCATACTTCATATATGGTGTTTTTGCTTTAGTGTAATTTGTGACTCATTTGTGCCCCTGCTCTTATCTTCAGGATCTTCAAGACTTTAAAGAGGTCACCATGTGTGTCTTCCCACGGTAATGTTCCTCTGCTTTCCTCGGTGTGTTTACTCGTTTCCACGGAGGATTTTCTGTACTTCTTGTTGTTCATTATTGGCTTTTACTTGCAGACTTCTGGACACAAAGTTGATGGCTTCCACTCAGCCTTTTAAGGTAAATTATCTGCTTCAGTGCTGTAGAATATCAGGGGCAGTATTTGTTGTTGCTGATTGAGATATTTTAGAAAGGTAATAAAAAAAACCTTTTCAAAGTTAACTGATTGGATATTATTTAATTGTAGTTAAAATGTCTTTGCTCGGGTTAAATCACTGGTCAAAGCACCAACAAACTACAAGGTGCTCCAAAACTGTATTCAAGACTTGTGTCTCTCGATGTTTTTGTAAAAATATCTCAAAGGAGACGTTTCCTTTGTGTCTCAGGAGATGATCACGAACACGTCTCTGGCAGAGTTGGAGAAACAGGTGAAGGAGAGCCCCTTCAAGTCGCCACAAGTCGGTAAGTAAATACACGTGACGTTTGTCTGAGCCGCTCTCAAACGGCCAAAATTCTGCAACATCTATTTTTTATTTTTACGCTCTGTACCGTCTACTCTCAGAAACGGCAGAGGGGTTCAACAGTTATGACACGGCCCAGGAACAGCTGCACGAGGCCGGGTATGATGCCTACATCACCGGCCTCTGTTTCATCTCCATGGCCAACTATCTGGGTAACGCACACAATCACACTGATCCTCTTTGTAAATCAAATAAAAGTCAAACTATGTTTATTTAAACTTGTGTCTGCTTCACACTCTTATTTGCAGGCTCTTTCCTGACTCCACCCAAAGCGCACATCTCTTCCTCCTCCAAACTAGTAGAGCCGTTCTTCAACAAGTATGAGATGCACTTGAATTTGCAGCCAACTTTCATAAACTGCAAAAATATCTGTAGACAAAATGCATATAATGCGTCAATTTTTTGCTTGTTCTCAAGGCTTTTCCTGATGAGGATAATAGATATTCCCTACCTCAACATCACAGGACCAGATTGTGAGTATAATGCTGCACAGCCGAGCTTTATGCCAGGATTGTTGGATTAGACTACATGCCTGGAAACTTTGCCAATTTGAAAGGTACCCTGTGGAGAACATAGAATAGTAGCAACTGTTGCTGTTTTCCCCCTCTGTTCCCACAGTGCAACCTAAAAGAGACCACGTCCTGTATGTCACCTTCCCCAAAGAATGGAAGACGAGTGACCTCTACCAGCTCTTCAGTGCCTTTGGTAAGATGTGATGTTGGCAGGACAATTGTGCTTCCTAACGGGTATGACCCATTGTTCATCACTCACGTTGCACTTCTGTTATCCACTCAGGAAACATCCAGGTTTCCTGGCTAGACGACACGTCGGCGTTTGTGTCCCTGAGTCAGACGGACCAGGTGCAGATAGGTGAGTTTCACACCCCACTTTAATACACACACACCAGACTGGACAAAAAAAAAATGACACCGCAATCTGTCAATGTCTCCGTCTAATCCCGCAGCTATGAACACCAGCCGCTATGCAGAGAGTTACAGGATCCAGACGTATGCAGAGTACATCAAGGGCAAGCAGCAGCTGCAGGACAAGGAGAAAGTCGGCCACACGCCCAAATCTTGGGGGGAGGACGACGGCTGGATGAAACCTCACTACACCTCGGCTACCTTTGGATATCCCAAGTACACCTGCGCTGCATTTTCAACATAACAATCGGTGTAATTACCGCTCTCCTGGGAGGATCTGCAGGTATGCATAGTTTGCATCTGTATTGATGCATCCATTACTTTTTTTTGGGGGGGGGGTTGTTTTCTCTAGGGGTCTGAGGAAACGCTGCATCAGTCCCGTTCAGGGGGAGCAGGGGGCCGTAGATGCTCCGATCACAGACGGCTGGAGTCACTACTCGTACCCAGATAGCACCGGCAGCAAGAAGATGAAAACTGATGGTGTGTGAACGCATTCATGCAGAAGTGCTTTTAAGGTTCTAGTATTTAATGTCTTTGTTTAATGTCTCACTAAGTAAAAGTGCACGTGGTGTATAAAGAGGTCTAATTGAGGCTCTCGTGCACTCTTTGTGTTTCTTAGACAAAGGTGGACAGGCAAATGCAGAGGCTATCGAGAGCAAGACCTCAGAAGGATGGCTAAAGACGGCGTAAGTGAAACGGCGGCGCTGTCGATGTAGTTCTGTTCGCTGTGATTCAAGGCTCATAACGGTTGCTGTGCCCTGCAGAGATGCATCAGACTCGATGGGGTCCAGTCCCGCCCCTGATGAGGAGGGAAGTCCTGAAGGCAACGATGCCGAGGGGACGGTCACCTGGCAACAAGCCCCTGCAGTCCGCGGGAGAAAAGGTCAAAAGAAACAGAAAAAGAAGCGCAAAGGTGTGTTTGAACTGTTTATATAACGTGTTAAGCAAAACCTGTAGACAAAGGGAACCAAAGTTTAAATGTACCATTGTTAAGTTTAGGATAACTTGAAGTTGTGGTCCTTGTCCTCGTCTCTTCATGTCGGTCCTCTCCTCTTGAACAGGGGCTGAATCTACTCCGTCGCTGTTTGAGGTGCCAGAAGTGTGGTAGCGAACGGTGAGGCGTGGAGAGGCCGCTGTCCCACAATGAGCTCCTGCTCAAGAGTCTCTTCCTCTGCACTTGGGGCGCTCTCTCTCTCTCTCTCTCTCTCTCTCCTGCAAGGTTGTAAATCACTGGGAGTGACACGCCCTAAATGAATTAGTTCACCCTGCAGCTGTGGATACCGTGTCCAAAGCTACCAGCCAAGACTGGACTCTTGACAGAGAACACAAGCCATAACAGCTGCCATATTTTGATCTTGTATCAGAGGAGCAGGAAACTCTTCTGGGTAAATGCGCGCACATACACACTCTTCACTGGAATCTTAAAATCGAATCTCCAGAAATGTTCATTTATTCTCTGTGTTCAGACTGGATTCTGCCACCACACTTTGAAATCATTTATTATTTTTAATGGCACGGTCTCCTCCAATCAGTCTTATATTTTGTGAGAGTTTGTGCATGTGGGGGAGATGTATGTTCTCTCTTTGTATCCCCGTGACTCCGTTTCATAAACCGTGAGATAAAATGCTGCCCGACACGTCCTGTAGTTCAATGTCTGGGTTATTTAGGATTTTAATGGAGTCTAACATTATTTTTTTCCCATTTTAAAATAAGTTCTGTCAACTTAGACCAGTTTTATCCAACATATATAAGCTTATCAATGACGATGTGATGTTTATAATTGGTGGCGTTTTGATCCTTCATGAGAAGTTCTTTCTGTACAGTTGAGTTTCTTTACCTTTTTTGTGTTAACTGTTTTGTAACCGTGTCAACCTGCAACAATGTCAACGTTTGTTCTAATGCAAAAGGTGTAAAGTTTAAAAAGTACTTAAAATATTTCCTTGAAAAGGGAACAAAAATTAAAGACTGTTTCTTAGTATCTCTGTTTTCTGTCTTCACTCTCGATGCATTTGAATAGAGGCGTTCGCCACGCTTTATATTGTTTATACTCGCAAGATCAACTTTTACTGCTTTTGCATTGACATGCACTTAACAGGTAAAACCATAATCTAATGGAGCTCATAACATGTCGTCCACTGTTTGACAAAATGAGCTGAAGACTTAAATCGGCACATTTTCAATGCTTTAGTTTTACTCGGGTGAAATATTTAAGCTCTAATATAATAACTACATAAACGGTTAATAAACCTTACATGTTCTTAGTCATTTAAGTGTATTACGTCTTAACTTTAGTCTTTGTACAGTCTTCCACTCAAGTAGTTTTGACAGCACAGGTAAAGAGCTACACTGGTGATGGCTGAATTCCATTTAGCTGCTTCAATTTCAGGGTCCTGGTGTTGTGCTTGTGGCCTCACTTGAATGATGGCGTCGTTAGTCTTATTAGTAACACCTGTGCTTCTATACTTCTAACTCTCGACATGAATCATGGTTACTGAAAGTCAAATGAAAGGAGTTTGACATCAAACAAATTTTGTTGAAGTATCAAAATGAATAGATTCTGTATGGTAGATGCTGCTCATTAATCAATATTCTTTTACTTCAATGAATATAAACATTCCTCCAACAGTGTTTGATACAGTCATAAATCTTCCATCTTTAACTTCTTCCAGGAGAACAAACCGTATCTCCACCCCAGCATGTGTTATGAGCCAAGTCCGACTTTCATGATCGCACTTAATGGGAAACTGTTTGTGTGTCTCTTAATGGGAAACTAAGTGTCAAACTCATTGGGTACCAAAGGCAGATTTGACTCTCTAGCTTTCAGTATTTTTTTTAGGCCACCAAAAATATTTTACAAGTACTGTATTTGACTTAAACTTTGCTTTATATACATTTTACCTAATAAAAACAGACATACAGCGCTCATCTTTCACTAAAACAAGTCTGGAAGTGGACTGCAGGATATGTTGAGTGCAGGTCATTCTCCTCGCTTGACCTCCATCAGGCACAAACCAGGACAGCCATGAGCACTAGGGAAGAGAAGGTTTTAGAAATAATGAAATCTGGGTGCAGATTTTCCTCAGACAGAGTCCTCACCTGGTGTCTCCGAGCAGCACGACCACGGACAAGGTGCCTTCTGGGAGAGAGCTGAAGAGCTTCCTCAGGCGGTGGTCCAACTTCCCCATCAGGAGATCCATTTCCTGGTCCTACACAGATTACATAAAAGGAGTCTTCATTGCATGCGTTCAATAAATCATTAACTGTACAAGTCTTAAGATCAAATCAGAAATGTACTAATTACTCTCCCTCATATGCACTTTGTAGGGATTTTGCTTTGTGCTTCGATTTCAATCATTAACACTTAGCAGGATATTCTTTCATCGAGGAATAAATAAATATTAAAAGCTCAAGTTTTCTATCAGGTTTTTATGGAAGCCGAGAACTGCCGTGCTTGCAATACACTTTTATCTCAAGATCACAAGTTAATTATCTCGAGAGAAAGCGAGCTTTATCGGCAGATAATCAACACGTTATCACTAGAAAACAAAAAGGTCGTTTCTGCCCATTACTTGTTACGTTTATCAGAGATCAGCAGTGCCATGCCAGCATGCATAGATGTACGGAGAGCAGAATGTGACTTTAAATGCCTCTATATTCACGCAATTCATGTTAAAATCACCAAAAAAAAAAAAAAAAAAAGCACAGCTGTTTAAAAGCAGTTATTATAATAATGAGCTCTTTCATTGGTTTTGCACAGCCAGTAAGTCCAAAGGTCAAGAGTAAAGCCAGACCAAAGTGTCTGCCACTGTTAGGATGTCATCTTCTGACAATCTTCAGAGAATTAAATCAGAATTTGCCCGATAATATAATCACCTTGACCTGCCTTCATTGTGTTTTAAAATTACCTCTTTCAATCATTCCAGTGTAAATATAACTTAAGAGGTGGGTTATATAATTGTCTTTATTCAAAATAGAAGCGTTTAATGGCACTTTCAGCTTCTCATTTAGATGGCGTCTTGACAACTGGAGCAGCTGACTTAAGATGAAACTAACAGATCAGGAAGTACCCATTATTGATAAACGCATCAGACTTCACTCAAGGTCTAAGACATCAGCCCTCGTCATTTCATTTTTATTTAATTTAGTTTATTCTGGATTAGCAAACACGGGTTAATCCTGGTCAGCCTGAGGCGGAGCCGTCTTTGTTATGCATCGTTATCACGAGATAACAAAATAATCAACTTGTGATCTCAAGATAACGGCCTTAAAAAAGAAATGGTCGCAAGCAGGGCCGTTCTCGGCTTCCGTAGTTTTTAAGTCTCGAAAACATCTACTCCTGAACGGCACAAAACTCCGTGGACTGTGACGCTAAAGCGTTTCCCAAAACAGCTGTCGTCTTGGGCTGTCAACCATGTAGGAATAAGCATACAGGACTATAGCTACACTAGTACCACCAGTGTGATGGATGAAACCATTCTTCTACATACACTTTCTTCTAACGGGGCAAAACAGAATAAAAAAAATCTAACTTTGGCACCAGAGAAAACGCCCATCCAATCTGTACTTTGTCACTGGAGTGTGTTTGCATGCTGACAGACATTTTGTGTCTGTGTGACAACCAGCTGGATGTCGATGCACCCTTTGTCTTCACCTGAGAACTGGTGTGCCCGTGGGTCCTCTCCTCGCCTTCCGCCGCTTCGCTGCCAGTATGCACCACGCTGACCCACGAGGGTAAGTGCGGCGGAGTCAGGGAAGGACAGACGAGGTAGTTTTCCTTCCGGAGATCCTCAGAGGAGCTGAGGGCCACGTGTTTATCCGCTGAGCTCTCAAACTCTGTCAACCGGAGACACCCGTGTTAGAGACGCACGGACACATTGTTTGAACGGTACGACAAGTAGAGTACTTTTTACTCACTTATGTATGCATGACTTGCACGGTTTCCACGTTTGGCAGGCAGGACGACTCTCTCCACCAAACCAAAGTGACCGAATGTCTCTCTGATCGTCTCCTCGGACAGTTGAGACTCTCTGGTGCCGTTTACTTTCGCTGAGGACAACCTGTTCGCCGCTCTAACAGAAGTGACACCCGGACATTCTGCATCTGACGCGTGTCCATTGACCCGTGCAGAAATGCGTAGGTCTTCAGCCATGCTGGGGTTCAACTGAACGGCGTAGAGGTGACTGGTGTTGAGACTGTCACACATCAAAGCATCAAGAGTCAGATCCAGGTCCAGCATCGACTCGTAAACAGGCCTCTGGACCTAGAAAAGGCACACGCAAGCAAACAGTTCTCCAAACGTTTCTGGAGTAACTTCCACTGTAAAGTAAAAGGAATAAGTGATAGAACACATAAGGAAAAAGGGGGAAGAGAGTTACCTTGATGGACTGTCCCTGCATATTAAGTCCATTCAACGCTTTTAGAGCCAGCACAGGTCCCTCCAGCAGCTCAAACTCTACCTCTGCATGAACCTGGAGACCAAACATAGTCAGAAAACACAGGTACGATTAATAAATGACAACCAAAAACAGCTTTTACAGCTCTAGTTTAAGAGGAACTGAAGCGGCCATTTTCACCGCATCCTCAGAGGAATTCAGTTGCACATCAGCGACAGAAACACCGTCAATTAAATGTAAATCGTAAATGTAGGCGAGATGTACCCTGACAGTTGTGGTCAACATTTTGATACTTCGAACTGGTCCACAGCAGCGAAACAGCCGCCTCACTTCCCTCTCGGAGAAATCAGCGGGGAACGGCCCGGCGAACACGACGCACATATCCCGAAGGTTCGCACGCGCCTGCAGGACGGACGCACGTGTTAAGCAGCACATTAAAACAACACTTTAAAAACGCATCATGGTGTGAATAGATGCCCTCACCCTCTGGTGCTTCTGCTCCTGGTGAGGGTGGCACCTCTTCAGATGGTCCGACAACTGGAGCACCGAGAGGAACGGACACTTGGTCCGTCTGCTGAAGGAGGCCAACACCTGAAGGAGGCGAGATTTAGTAACAGAGGTGAAGAAAGGGAGGAGTTGGTTAGAAAGACACAGGACATACAGTGAGTGAGAGGGAAAAAGGAGGCAAATGCAGCAAATCCATACGCGCATATTCACCTATAATCCAATTAATCATAACCAAAGTCCTCTCTTGAAACAAAAAGGGCAACTTCATTCATCTTTCCTCTCTTTGTCAATGTTGGTTGTTAAATTAGGCAGAAATGCCACTAAAGATTTTTCATCAAAACCAGATGCCTGATGATATTCATCACCAAACGGAGACAGGGATCCTAATACCTAACAAACGGGTTAACCATCAAACTCTTTATAAGGACTTGTATGCACCACAAATGGAAAGATTTCATATTTTGGGTAAAAAACTTAATTTAGTTTGTTTGATCCGGTGAAAGGTCAGACGGCTCCAGAGTCAACACTTCTCATGTCTCACCTCTTTGTCAGAGCTGTGCCACTGCTGATTGGACAGATCCAGGATGAGGTCCGAACGCTTTCCTAAGTAGGCGACTGACCGGCCGAGAGTCTGTAATGTGTCCGCAAACCTGCGTGAGAAAATAAAGATTCACAAGAAGGCGTTAAACATCCTAAACCATTTCTTTTGTTGTTGGACAATTAAAGCCTAGACATGAGTAGAAAATGTCAAAAAGACTGTTTGAGTTAAAGAGATCGGTACATTCTGGGTGTGTAAAGTGTTAGCTTAGCATGGAGGACAAACCCAGACTCAGAGGAAAGACACGGTTTTGTGAGGACATGGTCTGAGTAACTGTGGTCAGATGTAAAGAAGAGGTTTACAGACAGCATCAAGTTTAGTACCTGAGACTTGGTTTGGGTGCAGGTTCACAGTCAGCGGACTCCTCCATTATTGTGTATCCCCACAGCTCCTCCAGGTGAAGCTCTACAACCTGAGAGTGAGTATATACAGAAGATAAGATATCAACTGTGTGTGTACGTGTGTGAGAGTGTGAGAGAGAGAGTGTGTTACCTGACGAGGTCCTGTTTTGATAAAATACTGAGCCAGCTCCAGGGCTGCTACAGCATCCTCAATGGGATTATGACCCTTCTTCCCTTCAGTTTGAATTTGCCTCCTGGAACACAAGTGGAAAATCTAATTACAAACCCTGGTGGGTGAGACGGGGGAGAACGAGAGAGAGAGAGGAAGAGAGAGAGAGAGAGAACTTACTGCAGCACAACCTCTGCCAGGACTTTCAGTTTAAACTTTTGTCCAAAGTCTCTCCTGTACAGCAGCGAGGTGTCGATTACATGCTGGTGGATCAGCTGCAGGCAGGACACAAACACAATACAGGTCAAAACTTCATAGAACAAATGGATCTGCTTTTGAAGAGAGACTCTCCAAAAATATTCTGATACCTATGAATAATATAAATGAATAAAACAAAATATTAATATATACATATATATATATATATTTTTAGGTGAAAAGTCAAAATGTTTGGAAGCCGCTGGTTTAATCTTTAACAATGTATCCAATTCATAAGTCCAGATGAAGTGATGAGAGGTGCATGTACCTCAAAATTATACTTAAATCCACGCAAACAGCGATACGAGCCGTTACACGTCGTAAAGACGTAAACAAAGGCCGACCTCACATTCATGACACATTCAGACATACAACAAAAATACCATCTTACTCAGAATTGAACTTTATCCTGATAATTCTATTGATGCGAGAAGGAATTGAAATGTCAGTTTTAACTCACTTTCAGAGCCACGAGGTCGTTGTTTACCGAATGTCCCACCAGAACCGCGTCGCTCGGCAACAACTGCCTGAGCTTCACTTGAACATCACGCAGCGTCGTTGTGATTGGTCGCAACATCGCTGCGGTTATACCAGAGAACCTATCAGAGCGCACACAGCAACAAACATGTCTTTTAGCTTTTCAACACAGTGATTGATGGTGGTTATCTAAAAAGCACACCTGTGTGTGTGTGTTTGTGTGTACCTGGTGAGGTAGTCGAGTATTCGGTTCTGAGGTTTCACCAGATCGTCCAGCAAACAGTTCCCATCACTGTCCACCAGAGAGACGCGAGCCAACTCATTCCCTCTTTCTGTTAGACACTGAAGCACAACATGCACGCACGGACAATACATGATATATAATACATATAATATTAGTTACAGTATGAGTTTATTTCCACAGTTAAGTCGTGGTTTCGTTTTTTAAAAGCCGCTACAAGTGGAACAGACGTGCGTCAAAGTGATGTAGCTCATTCTGTCAGGGGGTAAAATTCTACCAAAATTAAAGAAGCATTCTATCAATTTGAAAAAGGACAACTGATTCGATGAATAATTCCTCCATGACAACATATTTATTGTACATTCTGGCTTGACAGAATGTGCAATAAAAGTCTTGAAACTCAAAATAGCACATAGAAAAAAAAATATATATGTATATTTATATAATAATCCAAATTCTACCTGTCTATTTGTCGCAGCGCATGCTGCAGTATTGATTGTTTGAAACTGTAGCACTGTATTCTACAACGTAAAGTGTGAATGGAGTGTATAACTGAGCGCATCCTCTCACCATTTCGCAGTCCAGTCCATACAGAGGGCTGCCGTCAGTCACGCAGTCAACACCGTCTGTGCACACAAACTCCTCAAAGCCCGGCATTCCTGGAGACAGAGATGAGGAAAAGAAGCTAGAGACGGTGGAGAAGGTGGAGGTGTGGACGGAGACAGCAGCCAATGGAGAGTGAGGCCACGTCCATATTAACCCAGCCAAAGTCGAGCTCTTAAAACAGAGAGAGACTCACCTTTGACAGGGTAGTGTTTCTTGATCATCTCCTCCTGGGGGAGAACATACGCTGTCAGTCCTCTCCTCTGTGTCCCGAACTTGGTGATTACTGGGTGAATCCTCAGTGCTGCAGCAGTGTGTAATAACACACACACACACACACACACACACACACACACACACACACACACACACACACACACACACAAAATAAAGAACAAGAAACAACCTAACTACAGCTGAGAGGTATACTATTTCTGACTAAATGCCACTTTAAAATAATGCGATGATATTCCGGGGATGCATATTAAGGCCTTCAGAGGAAGAATATTAGTCAAATGAATTGTGGATGTGAGGCATTTATAATAAGTTTGGAAAATTCTATTAGCAGCCTTTAATAATGAGGATAGCTTCATCGTCATTTTGTGACAAAGTCTCAGATAAAACCGACTCTTACGTCACACTGGTGATGTATGTATTGCCCGGATCTACACACAGTCAGGACGTACCCACAAAAGATTCCCACCTTTGTGCAATTCACTGCTTTCACTGGGCTTTTGGGATGGAGCGTCCGATTCCGGGACTTCACCGCTGAAGATTCCTGACGCCAGGTTGGTAGGTGACGGCGTAAAGGTGACCCTCTAAATAACAACGACAAGGTCCAGCGTTGACCCGAAGCACTGACACTCATAGCTGACATCATTGTGTATTTACCCTGCTGGTTACTCACAGTGGTGTAGCTGGTCCTGAGGTGCCGCAGGGTGAGGTAGTGTTTGTAAAAGTGACTCTGGGTCAGCCCCTCCACGATCACCACGTTCACAGCTTTCACCCTCTTCTGATGGTGGAGATGACACCAGCTAGAAGACACACAGGCGGATGAAGAGACAGAGGAAAGAGACAAAGTGGTGTGGCGTTTAAAAGGATCATTTAGATAATCGTTAGAGCACGAAGAGACGCAGTAAAAGTGCTTTACAGAGAGTTAATGTTACTACCATAAGTCATCACCTGGGCTGTTTAACGCCACCTGTTTTCCCCAGAGCGGCATAGTGCAGCAGCTCCGTCAGCTCACTCGGTGTAATTGGTTGTTGAAGGCGGTCGAGCGGCACAGAAATACTCAGCGAGCGTCCAGACGTCTGCGTCTCCTGACCTTCCTGCTGCACACTTCTTAATCTCTTGGCCTCCCTGTGCGCTGTGGGGCCGACGCTCCGTCTTTTCCCTCTGCTGCATGCTCCTGCTGCTGATGAAAGCTCACCAGATCTTTCTACCGGGAGGTGAAAACAAAAAGACATTTGAAATGGCATCGTCTCCTGGCTGTCGAAGTTTATGGACGTCTAGGAGTTACACATGTGCATCTTTAAATTCATAATGTTGTATTTTGGAAAGTAGAACACAGGAGCGCTATGTTCAGCCAAGTAGGGCTGTGTGTCAAAGTTCAATACTTGCAAAATGTGTCTGCATTTTGAATATCAATAACTGACAGCTAAGCCTCAGGTGCTGTTTACTTATTCTTTGATCAGCTGTATTTTGGAATGTGGTTGCTTTGTTCTAAGACAAAAATATAAACCCAGAGAAAAAGTTAAGGAGTTTTGAGATTGAAGATTGTCATGCCTTCATTAACGACTAAATATCTATACCACCCTAGCCCCATAATATAGGAAATAACTCAAAACGATTACAGTTTTACTTAAAGTAACTGCAGGTAAACTCCATGACGAAAGAGAGAAATGATTTGAAGACAAACATGTTTACAGTACAAACCTGAATGTGAAGCAATGAAATAAGTAATGGATTAGTATTGGTATCATTCGCCTTTGTGGTACTATTATGAGGGGGGGTGCATTTAAAGCATATCCGGTGACTGTATGATGGTGTGTTGTCTTTATTTCTGCTGCAACTTTCAGGTGAATTAAGTTTAAGCTTTTTTTTCTGTAGCTTCAAGTGAGTTGATTCCAGTGGAATCTGAGCTTTTACTGCTGTACAAAGCTAGCGAAACTAAAGTGAGAATAAAGAGTAACAGTTAACTACTAGAAACACTACACACCTCGCTTAGCTAGCTGACTTACTTACTTGTTTAAACAATAAATTACACTTATACATTTATAATGTAGGAGTATTTATAAGTTAAGTATACGTGTGAAAATAGTTACCAGAATAAAAATGTATACATACCAGATGTTATGGATCCTGAGGGTTCTAAATTCATGTTTTTCTACTACCGGTAGAGGCTAAAAACACATGAGGCGCTGCTGCACGTTACAATTTGTGATAAGTTAAAAACAAATGTGCCAGCACTACTTCCGGTTCGAAACTTTTAAAAATAAACGAATGGAGATAGAACTGTAGTCATGTGTTTTAGTCAGTCAATGTAGCTAAATTTAAGAATTTAAGAGGTTTGAAGAAAAACGTAAAACATTACAAATCAGACTGTGACATATAAATATTAACAGTCGTGGTGCTTTATATGTGCTGCAGTATTTCATGCTTTTGTTTTGGTGACTATATGGTAAAACTGGAAATACGGTTCGATCAGTTCAGTTTCGATGAACTGTACGATTTTTCTGCGATCGACAATTTGTTTCTGACTAGTCTCAGTTAATCGAGCTCAGACTGATGGATGAACATTTTAAAAAAGCAGCGCGATTTTTGCTGCTTTTTCAAACATATTTTTTGTAAAGTTGTTTGCTAGCAAACGTTATGTCTACAAAGAAACTGGCCAAGTAAGTGACCGATTAGAAACATGACGTTGTAACTTAATAGCCTTAAATGTTTTACAACCACATTAGCCACGTTGTTTACGTGCAGTGCTTGAATATTGTTGAAATAGTCAGCAGTACTTGCCCCTAAACAGTTTATTCAGTAGATAGTAGTAGTTGTAATAGCAGTAGTTAGTAGTAACGTTAGTTGTAATAGTAGTAATTTAGTTAGTAGTTTAACGTTACTTCT
This sequence comes from Anarrhichthys ocellatus, assembly GCF_004355925.1. Lineage (NCBI taxonomy): Eukaryota > Metazoa > Chordata > Actinopteri > Perciformes > Anarhichadidae > Anarrhichthys > Anarrhichthys ocellatus. The sequence continues at coordinate 727,296 of NW_022280058.1, read as the reverse complement.
AACGGTGGCTCTTCGATCCCTTCCTGTCTCCACAGAGAACTCGGATTATTGAGGCAGAGGAGTAAATCTTCTAATGGGTCAAAGAAATCATTATCAAGTAAGTATGATTATTTGTATTTATAATATGCATACACAGTTCATGTACTTGATCCCCTCGTCGTTACTCTATTACACTGTCTGTTTTCTTTCAGATCAGATATTTTCATACCTTATTGTGATTGATTTTGAGTCAACTTGCTGGAGAGAAAAAACCAACTACAGCCAGGAAATTAGTAAGTATCCCTTTATATGTCACATGTGGACTATTGTTACTTTTCACCCGTACTGCTGGTAACACGTGTCCCTCTTTCCTTTCTTTCCTGCCATGCCAGTTGAGTTTCCTGCTGTTCTGCTGAACACATGCACAGGGGAGGTCGAGTCCGAGTTTCACACTTATGTTCAACCCCAAGAGCACCCCATTCTGTCCAGGTTCTGCACCGAGCTGACCGGGATTACACAGGTGACTGTGTGTGTGTGTGTGTGTGTGTGTGTGTGTGTGTGTGTGTGTGTGTGTGCATAACTACACTGCTACAAACATACCAATGCACCTTCTGGTGCCGTGCGCTGTAAATAGTTTTGCATCACATCTGACATCGTCTTTGGTTCTCTGTCCTACAGATTCAAGTCGAGGCAGGGATCCCCCTTCAGATCGGCCTTTCTCGGTTCAGCCGCTGGCTGCAAAACCTGCAGCTGGAGATGGGTGTGGTCTTTCCCAACAGACCACAGAGATCTTCTGCACCTTCACCTTCTCAAAAACTGTGTACTTTCGTCACATGGTCAGGTAAAAGTCAGCTGCTTTGGACTCAGTTAATGAGGATCTTCCCTGCTTTGGAAACAAGAGCACAATTAACATCAACTAGAATGCCATTTTTATCTTCTAACGTTACAAATCGTGTACAACAACACTGATTATCTGGCTCCGTGCTGTTGCATGATGTGAAATGAAAAGGCTGCTTTGCCTCAACAGTTTATTTTCAACTCATTGGAATTTTGGAAATGAAGTGGATAAATTGAGCTTAAAACACATTATTAACTTTAATGTGCCTCTGTCTGCGTTGCGTGTCAGACTGGGATCTCGGAGTTTGTTTGCAGTACGAGTGTAAACGCAAGCAGCTCCATAAGCCTGATGTGCTCAACAGCTGGATCGACCTGAGAAGCACCTACAAGGTAAGTGGAAGCTCACTCTGTTGTCCTTCATGTTTTATCACTCATGCTTATGGCTTTACCTAACAATTGTGTAGTGTACCAGTTATTATTTAGTCTACAACATCAATGACATTTTATAGTTGTTGCATATTCCCATTTGAAGTTACAAGGTAAAGTATTCAGTTTGCTTATTTTGTCCGACCACCTGTACAAAAGGTATTCGGTTATGAATGACATGTAACCAAGAAAAGCAGCAAATCTTCACACTTGTGCGGTGATTAACCAATTTTTTGGTATTTTTCAGCTGTTTTACGACAGGAAACCCAAAGGCCTGAACGGGGCACTACAAGATCTGGGAATACAGTTTTCAGGGAGAGAACATTCTGGTACAAACAAAGTTTAAAGTTATTTCGTCAAAATAAACCCACACAGAAAATAGACTCAATCTGAGCCAGCGTGTCTTGTTTTTCCTCCTTCCTCAGGTTTGGATGACTCCCGAAATACAGCTCAGTTGGCAGCGAGGATGATGAGGGATGGGTGTGTGATGAAGATCACCAGGAGCCTGGAGAAGGTGAGTGGCCATCATCCAGCGATGCATCCCAACTCCTAAATCCTCCCCGGCCTCCCTTCTCTCTTCCCAAGCAAAACCCGTTGTGGAGGATGACTATATACGGAAGTCTTTGTGGATGAAGCTCGTTTGATTCAGAAATGTAAAATGTTTTAATTTGTTTTGAAGCTTTCTTATATAAATAAACAAATATATAACTGGACTGTTGCAAATCCTAAACACTGATATTCATGACATTTGCTAGCTTTTAGACATTTGTGCGTTAAATGTGAAGTAAATATTTCCGGACACTGAAGAAATAAATAAGAGCAAGACAAGTGAACGTGCAGCTTAAAGGGAGAATTTATTTGACTGCTGTTTCAACGAAACCCAGGAATGGATATTTTATGAGTCACTGATTATGTCTCTCATCTTCTTATAGATGCCATTAAAGGTCAAACCCATGTTTGGAAACACAACTGCAGACAACAAAGAGGAAAACGCACCGTCTACAAACAAACCCTCATCGTCACCGATTCCTCCAGAATCATGTCGGATAAAATCATGTCCAGAGAACATTTTAAAGGATTTCGACCCAAAGAGGAACTCAAGTTCTGTACAAATCTGCCAAAGTCTGATCTCACCAAAGACGCTGCTGAATGGTACAACTACGTCACTCTGGGGCTGCAGCAGGAGGTCCGTCAAAGCGGTGGCTGTCGCTAATATCTCCTCTTCAGTTTTGGTAAACTGTCCTTCACCACGCGATAACAACAGCAGCAGCAGCAGCCTTGTTCTGTGTTCGACTACTCTAGGCTGCCTTTCAAATCTGCCTCAGACACACCAGCCGGCCAACACGGGAGCACCGGTAGAAGAGGAAGGTGCGGAACCTTTCGTGGAAACCGAGGACAGGTGTGGTTCATATGACCATGTGGTGTTGGAGGGTGATGGTGATGATGATGTCATTGGAGAATTTGACGTTGATTATGTGGCGGATTTTGACAGCAGATGCCATGTGTGGGAAAGGCCCGATGGAGCACATTCATCTTGGGATCAGGTTACATTCAGAGACAAAACAAGAGAGACGGTGAGCGATGAAGGCAACTTTAAAACTAAGATGACCAGTTGGTCCTCAACGTCTAATCACTTACATATAATCAGGCAGCATTCATTGATCCCAGAGCCCAGTACTTATTTTGCTGTGCCTGAAGCTGTTACTCGGGACTCCAAATCAAATCTGCACAAAACACGACTTAGAACCTCTCTACAAGTACAAGAAAAGCCAGACGGGCCTCATGAAATCCTAAAAACAAACCCACCCTCTCTACTCAGACACAACCTCCTTATCCCAGAAAAGACCTCCACCCCTTACACCTCATTTGCCCGGCCCCAAGCAGTCGTCACAAAGCACCGAGAGACTCCAAAACCTTCCTTCACCATCTTCACCGACCCAGCAAAACCCTCATGTCCCTCCTCACGTGGCTCTTTCTGCGCCTCCAAGAATGTCCTCTCCTCTCTGTCGACCAGCGTGCTCGCCACACTCGCCAATCGTTCCTCCATTCCTGTGACAGCGAAGGGAGGGCAGAGGATCACAGCCCCACTGTGTGCTTGCGGGCGTCGTGCAAAGCGCCAGGTCGTATCCAACGGGGGCCCGAACCAGGGGCGAGGCTTTTTCTGCTGCCCGGTCCGGCGGTCCGGCAGCGGCGGAGGGATCCAGAAGGGCTGCGAGTTCTTCAAGTGGGAGTCGGCTCTGATGAAGAGCAGTTCAGTGGGTGCTCCTGCTGTCGGGTCTTCTGTCTCACTCTGTCAGATCAACTCCACTCTGAGTCGTCCACCCCACAGGTCCACACTGAGAAAGAGCTGCTAACACAGTGGAGCTGAGAGTGTATGTTCTACCTCAGTCACAGAGACTTTGTGATATCATATTGTCAAGTTGAACCAATTGTTTGTCAAAAAACATTATTTTGTTTAACTTGTTCACATATGTTTTGTAAAAGAAAAGTAAAAAAATAAAAAAAAGTTGTCATTTATTGATTCCATTTTGGCTTTCATGAAAAATCAATTTTATTACTTTTCTTTATTTCATATCATGTTGGATTTAGGATGTAAAAATGAAATGATCATAAATGAATAATCACAATGAACTATTAGTTCATATAATGTTTGTGATGCAGTTTTTGTTGAAATAATCAAATCAACCAATAATGAACATTGTTAATAAACTTCATTTTCTACGTGTTGTTCAGTAAGAATGCTATTTTTGGAAATATGCTTTCAAATGAAATGTTGAATAAAATGAAGTGACTGTTTTAATCATGACTTTGTTTTTTTGTGTTTTAATCTTTAAATTGTTCTCTGTGTTTTGAAGTATTCACATCTGTTACTGAAGTTACATTAGACTACAGAGCAGCATTAGACCTCGTCCTCATATTCAACCATAAATATATGACATGGAACTTCTGTTGTGCTGATTTCCACATTACTATACCCCCACCTTTTGCATTACATTAATTTCCATTATAAACCAAAGTGTCTCTAGGTATGTATATGTTTATAAGCAATTGTATTTAAGTAACTGTTTGTAAATATTTTATTATAATTTAATTATACTCTAATTTAAATATTTGTATATATGTTCTCTTTGTGTGTAGCGTGAATGGGCGACAACTTTTATTTCAGAGTGCAACCCTGTCTTGTAAAACTAGCAGTACTGGGATTTAAGAGTATTATATTGTAAGTAAAAGCATTCAAAACTATCAAAATATACTTTAAATACCAAGAATAAAAGTACTCATGCAGAATGGCCAATTTCAGAATCATATGTATTTTATTGCTGGATTAGATTTAGTGATGCATTCATGTGTAAGCATCACTTTAATGTGACACCTGGTAAAGGTGGAGATGATGATTAAAATAATCATTTGATTTACTGCTGGAAAGTTTACATTTTAGTAGCATATCATAATGTATTAATTGATCTGTGATTTATTAATTAAGAGTCTGTAGTGAAATCAAAATGGCAGTTTTATTTCTTCTGAAATGTAGTAGAGTAGAAGTGTAAAGTAGCATAAAAAGGGAAATACTCGAGTACCTCACTGAGTAAATGTATTTAGTTTCCTCCACCACCAGCTTGAAGCAGGAAGTCAATAATCCAAAGGTGAACGATGCTTCGCGAAAACGTCGAAGACTTTTGTCCCTCTTCATGCGCCGTACAGTACAACTAAAACGTGCTATGTTGTGACTGAATGAGGCATCGGTTCTCTGAAACAGCTGCAGTACTGTGAGCACATATTTAGGCGGGACAGGCTGTATCGTTTTGAAAAGACCACATCGCGTTTACGCTGTTGTCTCTGCGCCTTTAGAGTCTCTGAAATCTTAGCCTCAGCTGTTAAGCTAACGGCTAATAAAGCCGAGGAGGGGACAGCAACGTCAACCATAACAACAGCGTAGCCCGCTGCTATTGAGCCGAGATACACACAAGGGTTTATATCAGTGTGAAGGATTATCTGCGAACATGTCGGCCGCGTCCAACGACTCGAGGAAACGGAGCAAGAAGCGGTATGCGGCCGGCCACCACCACAGCAAGCGGTGGAAGGGCTCGCGGGAGCTGGAGGTGGGCATGGAGGGGATCCTCATCACGTGCAACATGAACGAGAGGAAGTGCACCGCGGAGGCCTTCAATCTGCTCAATGAGTACGCCGACGAGCTCTTTGGGCCCGAGAAGGTGAGTCCAGAAGCACTTTGATATCCCGTTCCCCGTTTTTCCTGTTCCTGCAAGTTGCAGCAAGTGAACTGCGCCCTACAGTAAACAGCATATTGTATCATAATTCATTTTAACGCCAGAGCAAAAGTTTGTTATTGTGCACATTCCCATGTCAACAGACTTTAATTAAACTGGTCAAGCTGGTCTCTTTTTCAATACACACTACGCATGTGTCTGTGTTGAACCAGGAAATACGAAATCTAAAAAACTAGTCACAACAATTTGTGTAATTGATTACTTTCAACCAAAGCTTATTAAATTTCAAGAATTTATTGTTTTACATCATTTTGAATTGAATATTTTTGGCTTTTGGACAGGTGATGATTGGAATAAAAAAATTATTCAGTACTTTTTTGACATTTTATAGACGAAGGTAATTAAAGTTGGACGTGTATTATGGTGTTATTGACCCGCCTTTCTCATGATAGCAGCTGCAAGATAACAATGGGAGCAGCAGTGACGAGGAGGAGGCTGAGGAAGATGTTGAGGTAGCGCTGAAGAAGGAAGTGGACCAGCTGAAAGCATCTGGAGCTAAACAGCAGAGGCGCTTTCAGGCTTTGGACAGTGGAGCAAACAATGTCATCTTCATCAAAACTCGAAATCTGGGTAAGTCCTTTTTTAATGAACGGATCATTGACGTGTATTTTATTTTCCTGTTGTATTGTGGCCACAATTTATTTATTTTTCTTCCTCGCATAGAATCGGACAAGCTGGTTCATCACATCCTGTCTGATCTGCACACCACCAAGAAGAAAAAGTCCCGCGTGATTCTTCGGATGCTACCAGTGAGAAGCTAAAATTCACTACTGTCAGCGTAACGTGTGATTTAACAGCTGCAGTATAGAAAGACGATTAGAGTTTATTGAAATAAGGCTGCAGCAATTTGTTTAATCCATTTCACGATAATCAAAAATAGTGTTACAGTAATTTAAGTTTCATGCTGCCGCCATTGTCTTTATGCTTTGTTTTTCTTCTCATCCAGGTAACGGGAACATGCAAGGCCTTCCAGGAAGACATGGTGAAGTACCTGACTACTTTCCTGGAGCCTTGGTTCAAAACCCCAAACTGTGGTACCTACCAGATCGCCTTCAAGGCTCGCAACAGCAGCCACAACAAGAGAGACGAAATCATCAAATCAATCGCAGGTAGAGTTGGACTCGAGATGAATTTGTTGGTTGATAATTTTGTCTGATGAAAAGTGATTTTACCTTTTTCTGATCATCCGTTATGATTTTTTTTTTTTTTTACCATTGCAGGTCTCGTGGGGAAGCTGAACCCAAAGAACAAAGTTGACTTGACCAACCCAGAACTGACAATCATTGTGGAGGTCATCAAGGCGGTGTGTTGCATCAGTGTGGTAAAAGACTATGCTCTGTATAGAAAGTACAATGTCCAGGAAGTAGTCAAAGAGGACACACCAAAGCCCGATGTGACCCCAGCACCAACGGATACGAGCACAGCTGGGGAGAAGGATGCACACGATGCAGAGGAGACGACCAAAGAAGAGACGAAGAAAGGCGAAGAAGACAATGACAACAGTGTGCCAGAGGAAGACAAGGAAGCTGGGGAGGAGGACGAAGGTCACGGGGAGTAATGGCTCACATTTAGAAAAGCCTGTCAGTCAGATTTTTAATTTCTATGTGAAGCAAAAAAAAAAAGCCGTTCCTTTTTTTCACAACTGACTCGACGAAGGTTCGCAAAACTCGGAAGAGAATCGGAATTTAATTTAATATCTTTTCCTTGTATTCATAAAGATATCTATGACTTTATTGAGATGTCCATTTTTAAATAAGTGATTTTTGAATTAACTGGTATTACCATTTTGCAGCATAACTGCCATCAGCTCAGTTTTTTAATGCTGAATTTTATTTTTAATTTCAGTGTCATTTAAAAAAAAAAAAAGTGTTTTGTTCTGGTTAACTTGTGTGTCGCATTTAGTAACTGTTTTTTAAACTGTTATTTCCTGAAGCAGTCCCTGAATTAAAGTTATCTGTGTGTTTGAATGTTTTTTCCACAAATCCTTATTTTATAGTACATCATATTTCAGTGATTAACATAACAGATGGGGCTGCATTCCTGCATGTCACATCAGGTACTCAAATGTCCTGTTTGACTTTGTCTTATTAACCGTCTCTGGTTCTTCTCTGCACCACTAGATGGAGTTAATCCCTCATTTTGTAGCGGCAGTCGTTAGTGTGACAGGTCTTCTGATGAATCATTTATCAAAATCTATGAAACAATCTACACATTTTCTTTGCTGCATTGCAGTCTTTTTTTTCTATGTCTGCTTTAAATCATTTTCTAAATGTCTTTCAGCTGGTTGTACAATGAACAATATAGGCTTTTATATCAATGTAAAATACTAGATGTCTCAGGACAGATGTGGTAATTTGACTGGCGCACCATAAGTATGTGGTATATACGCAGGCAGAAGAGTATTGTCCATTGTAAATTTCTGTTTCTCATTTATTTAGCAAAAAAAAAACAAGCAAGCAACAATCAGAATCAGCTTTATTGGCCATGTATGTGTACGCATACATGGAATTTGACTCCGGTTTTCAAGCGAATTAACCAAAAAAGTGATGCCTACGGCTGTCTCTCTTGCTCTGGTAAATAATCATAGCCCACCCTGGTGCATGCTGGTCCTATACCTGCCTACTTATGGATTCATAACCGCAGGTGCCCACAGTGTTACCTAATTCAATAACAAACCAAAAAAAAACTAAATATAGTAAACATCAAAAATAATTGAACTAAACACATAATTAACAAAAGGATAAGCTATATAAATCGATCAAAAATCCAATAAAAATTAGGAAACAACTAGAATAAATAAACAATACTACCTATGAACACAATAACTAAATACTAACAACAAATAAATAGCTCCTACAGATGTAGTGGATTTACATTGATGGTGATTGCAGGTGTTTGGTCATAAACTAAAGTAATGAATTAGTTAAATGATTGTGAAACTAGATGAAAAGTCAGGGGATCATCAACGTCAGTAGGATTCATCATCTGGGGACCATGAACGTCTGTACAAAATGTCATGGCAATCCAGTAGTTATTGAGATATTTCTGGATCAAACTGGTCAGGTATGTTGAGCTGCTCTCTTTCTTTTCTTTTTGCTTCCTGTGTTTGCACAGGTCTTACATCTGTGCCTCTTTCATGCGTTTTACATCAACTCAGTTTACAGATCTCAGCAAGTACAAGTATGTCCAAAGGCTTTCTGCAAAGGTCATGAACCGCTGATGGTTTGTCTTCTTGAAGGTACTACCGGGAGAACTTGGCTTTGTTTCTGGAAGATTGAGGAGCTCCTAAAAATGGTCGCTGAAACAAAAGTGGTGCATTGTAACCGCAGCACTCTGCATTACTCTGCCTCCGTCACGTACAGTTGACACACACACACACACACACACACACACACACACACGCATGAACAGAGTTGTGAATTTTCTCTGCGCTCATTACACTTGTGCTGAACTGTTGCTGTGACCCGTCAGTCGTTATCTCCACCACATTCTGCTAAAACTCACAAATTGCGTTCGCGCTGTGCCCTGGTGCCCTAATCAGCGTGACCTGCTGACAAGCTTATAGCTCCACCACAAGCGGGGAAGGAGTGGATGTTTTCAGCCTGCCAGTGTGTTATTAGTACAATGCCAATTAGACGGTGTGACTAGCCTACATAATGGTTAACGTGCAGCGATGCCTCGTAATGATATCACAGTGGCGGCATCGTAATATCTCTGCTGCCAGGTGAAATCTTATAGAGAATATTATAAAAGCATAATTTCCTAGAAATGTCAAGACAATTTTTATGACTGCTGAATGTTTATTTTTTTTAAAGCACAACAAATGCAGGTTATTGAAATGTTTTATTCAATTTATTTTAAAAAGACAGTTTTAAATATTCAGCAGCCTCATCAAAATCAAGAGAATAGTTACAGCACTAGCCGCTTGGTGTTGTCTACAGGAGAAAATAGCCTCTGATGTTTTAATTGCCCCCGAGGCCATTTCTAATTAAACCTCAGTTGGCACTGAAGCCTACTGCTTTCCAGCCAAATAGGCATCCAGGCACGTACACGCTGCTCTGCCACCCAGGATTGTACGCTCATTCAGGTTGAAATGTCACAGGCCTGTGAAACAATCGCATCCAGAGGCGCATGTGCACAGTCCCCAGGGTCAGGATTAGCATCCATTGGTGTGGCACCATATCTGACCTTTATGAGTGGCTAAGTAGTACTCTCCAGGGTCTCATTTGTCTCACTTTACCCGAACAATGGCCTCAGCCCCCTCACAACTGTAGCCTCCTCTCTCACGGTGCAGAGTGAACATGCCGAGGCTCACACTGTTGAGCTTCAGGGATTTTCAAGGACTCCATGTCTACTTTCACTGACTCTCATATGTGGTTAAAATAACCGTTAAAGCCCCTGAAAATATGTTTTAAGCATCATATTATAACCTTCCATATTTAATACTTAATAAGCTAATAATAATAAAGGATAAAGTTTGAATTAAAACACATTTGTTTTTTGTTTAGAGTTTATTACTGCTTCATTAGAACTGTGTCAGTGTGATTTTATTAAATCTTATTGACAGTGACCTGACAAGCAAACAACCCCACAACTGTCATCACGTTTTTATTCAAATGTTTCTGCATTGTGATTGGTGCATGCAGGTACATGACATCACCATCTCTAACAGAGACCCTCCCACTGCACCAGTGGACAGATAAAAACACAAATACAGAAGTCGATCATGTGAAATAACTAAAACTGTTCCAATCTAGGCACAATATAGTCTATGAAGGACGCCATCGATCACAGTAACAAGCTGATGGAGATTGTTTTTCCTGTAATTGAATATTGGTTAGGCAGCTTGTCTCTTTTCACACCAGTAAATTGCTTTTAAAACTGATTTAAAAAATGGTTATTTTACTGTCTGAACAAATTAAAATAGTAACAATAATGGCACACATTGTTATGAAGGAACGCATTAAAGCAAGACTGCTACTTAGAATGAATGCAACCAAATATTGGAGAGCAGAACTACGTTTTTCTTCTGTCCTGTCTCATTATGCATGTTGCAGATTTACTGTGCCTTGCGACATCTCGAGGGGTCCTAACCCCTACATTGGAAACCTATTTAATATGGTGTATTTATATTTCCACTTTTAATTCGTTTCAACCGCATATTACCTTACACATCAGCATTTCCTCATTTGCCATATGCGAGATTATCAGACCTCTTAAAGCAGAGCTATCTGCGTCTCCATGTCTGCATATCTGTCACAAGCACTGCAAATTTATGCAATATGGTGAAGTCTCAAAAACCATGAGCACGTACAACAAACACAGCTGCATTCGCTTGTGGCCACTCGCAAAGTTGTCACGAGTAGACCAACACTGACTGAATGTGCTGTTTGTTTGATAACAAATTACGGCCTAAAAAATGACCGCCGATTATGGGCTTTGTCATACTGTTTTTAATTTTTTCAGAGCTGTTGTATAGGGAGGCTTTTCTGTTATTTTGTCCAGCCCTAGGTGTCAGTTTGTAGCTTTCCATATGCTTTCTCTTTTGTCACACACACACATGCATAGTCAATAGATGCAGACACCAATGATTTATTTATTTATATCTATTGTTGCAATTGGAATATGATTTAGAGGACATCTATTTCTCCGAGAGATGCTGTGTGTGTGTGTGTGTGTGTGTGTGTGTGTGTGGCAGCCAGCTATGTGAATGGGGTTCAATAATGAGAAATGCTTATCAAGCCTCTACAGCCTGTCAGCTTGCTGCTATTAGCTGTTACCCCAACAATCCTACAGGTAGGCCAAGAGTGCTCGTATTGCTTCCAAACATTCCCATTTGTCCCCGCAGAAAGGGAGCAATCAGCAGACGGATTTAGTTGATGAGGATTATGGGAAGTCATTTGTGGAGGAAATAAGTGGGCATTTTTAAGTGGTCTATTAATGTTGTGAAATTAGTTTTCTTAATACCTGGGCTGAAGATGCTGTTTGAATGCAAATCACTGTTTATATGATTGGAACGTGGAGGAGGGCTTGGTTTTTAGGAGGGAACAGTATGTCGGGCTGAAGAGAAGGAGGCACAGAGAGGAGAGAGCATAAGTGAACAACAAATTCAGGAGCAGTTATTCTCTTCCACACACACACACACACACACACACACACACACACACACACACACACACACACACACACACACACATCTACTCACTCATTCTCATCAGCGGTATAATCCTCGCTGAGGGTGCTTTCCATATCACTGGGTGGCTTTTGCTGCAGAGAGACGCATTTTAGCATAATGCTAACAAGAACCTTGACAATTAGTTAGACAGCAGAGGGGACATGGGGGCAGAGAGGCGGCAGGGTGAGCAGAGTAAAGACGTGAATGAAAAGCTGGGAAAATAGAAGAACAGGAGACTGAGGAGAGGAGGTGGAACTGGGACATCAGCTCTGTGACTCTAAAACAAGCTTTACTTTTCTTTTATTTAACTGTCCGATGATCAGTGCTAAGAGAAAGTGGATCAAAGCACTATTTCACTAATGAGGCTTTTATGAATTTGCCCTTATTTGTATTGAACACACAGAAAGAACTCAGCCTATGAATTGCACCAAGACTCCTGAGATGTTATTGAAGGCATTATAATTTGGCATTTCTACAGGCAACATACATTTACATACATTCACATGTTATTAGCTTCACCGATACTGAGTTTAATCTTACAATCTACTACAGGTAAACACTGTGGGCTGCGATGCTAGTAAATCCTCAGGTATTTCCTCAGCTTTTCATGAGTAATGCATCAGAAACTGGAATGTAAAAACTACTGTATGTTATTAAAAACCTCTCAAGCATGTGCAGGAAATGTTAAAGTTTAATTACACAGTAAAACATTGTTATTACAGTACACATTATTGGGGCGAGCGGGTCGTCCTCTATTAAGGTTAAAGGACACTTTGAGAGACACTTCTGCATGTCAAAGTTTCTTTGAGCAAGACATTGAACCCATGCTATATATATCAGATTTATAATTTACCATAAACCCTTTGTTTCAGCTGCAGTATTATTGTTCGGTTTGGTTTTAATAGGTTAGCTTAAGTAAGCTTATTAGCTATCAGCAAAAGTAATTACGATATTATATAATTGGATTCCAGCAACAACAATGCTGTTAAGGGAGGACGTGTTTGACTATACACTTTACATAACAAAGATTTTTGCCTCTCCCTAAATGTTACGTTCAAACTACATATTTTAGTCAAAATTGAGTTGGACTTCATGACAACGGTTTCACCATATGAAAAATGATTATACTCTAGGATATAAAAAAATCTGCAAAAACTAAATGTAAAATGTTCAATAACCAACCACAAAATAAAGCTAAAACCAAATGGCAGAGGTAGTTAGCTAACAAGAAAGCTCAAAGAACATAGCTCAAGCTTATCAAGTGAAAGATAGCTGGGCAGTTAGCCACTGCTAGTCTTAGCTGATTCACTTTTTTACAACACTCTCTTGAGAAATATCAAATTTCATGAGCTGACACCTTGGTAATTCAGTTATCTATTCCTCAAAACTAAATAAAATAGCTAAACTAGTTTGGCTAAAAGATAACTACCCTAGCAGGTAGCAGTGACTGCCATCTTAACTTTTGCATTTTTCCCCCTAAAATGCATAAAATAACACCTTATGGTAACTTTTCTATCTGTTACCAACCTAAAAACTTTAATCTCCATTTTACAACTTCTCACCATTTCTGTAGAATTGCTCTCTTGCTGGAATAATGTTTATTATTTAAGTTAAATGTATGTCAGAGATATGCTGATAGTTATGGAAAGTTGATTGGCTTTATTCAGTTTGCCGTTATACGTGAATGTTTGGTCAAATGCTGCTCATTCTGTTGCTAATTCTGTGTGTTTTTTTAGGGGGAAGATCTCATTGGATTGGATAACAGCTGCCGCGGAGGATTGAGAGTGTGACAGTGAAACATGTATATGTGATTTTCAGGCAGATGACAGACAGACAGAAGGGCTCCTCAAGAGGACATACAACTTTAACAGGATTGGAAATGGTACCGACCAGCTGTAAGAGGTAAGAGAGAAAGAGCAGGGGATGAGAGTCAAAGTGGGAGGAAGGAGGGGTGGCGACTCAAGGAGGAGTGTTTGCTAGATCCGTTTGAGAGGGAATTAACTGTCATTTAGCCACAAAGTTGACTAAAGGACACATTTGGGTTTGTTGCAACAGCTTGAGAAGATGGATAAGGAGGGTGGAAAAAAAAAACGATGGAGGAAAGGAGCGAGCTATGGGATGAATGAAGCCGTTAAACACATCATCAAACGCTACAGGCACAGCAGGGGGCCTTGGGATACAACCGTCTGAGAGATGGGTGGTGTGGGTGCGTGCGCATGGTGTCTGTATAGTTTTGTATTGGCCAAATAAACCATGCATCTGCTGGGAGAGGAGAACAGTGGATGCGGGGAGCGTTGGGGGGGTGGGGGGTACAGGACTCTTTACGCTCCATATTTACACCCCTTTCAAACGCGCAGACCGACAGATACACAGTCCTGCCCAGAGGTTCTTTGATGCTTGTCGATACCGCTGCGTGATGATGTCATACGGCAGAGAGCAAGGGAGGGAGGCATGATCAAAGGACAGAGGGAGGGATGAAGACGCAGGAGAGGATATCCAAGACAACAACGGGACAAAGATGGCGACCGCTCCTGCTTTGGGACGTCCACTGGCGTCCAGACCTCCGGATCACCAGGAGGAACCCCGGCAACGCAGCAGGTGCATTCACGTCCCTTATTCTAACAGGATGACCACCAGCATGACATACTGGAACCACCAGGACAACCTCAGCCACCACTACCGCCGGGCTAGCACGGTAAGCTTTCCGTCTACCGTAGCCTCTCCTCCGCTGCCGTTAAACCATCAAACCCTCAACGCCCCGATGTCTGGTTACCATCGCTCCATCCCAAGTATTTAACATGAGTTGCCATTCTTTCTGATAACACATTTTCTACCCATTTTCTTTCTTTTTCTCAGCTCCTTTCATCATGGTCTTTTGGCCGTTAATATAGGCCTCTCTTTGCCATCAAAGGCAGCACATCAATTGCCTTGACTCCCAAGTGTATGTGTGAGGGTGAAAGAGAGAAAGGGAGAGTGGAGAAAAAAAGAAGAACACCATGTATCAAAGATCAAGGCACGCTTTCATGCCTGATTTTGGCCCTGGTTGGGTTTTGCTTTCCATCATCTTTCCATCCTCCTTATTCTCCCTGTTCTAGGGCTGCAGTCGCTCTCCGAACCCATCGACGTTACCTCCCAAACCCGCTGCGGTCCATATTCCACATTCGCTTAAAAAAAATGAAATCAGACGCTTTTGCGGGGTAATGGAACCAAAAGACTTCTTTTTTTTTTGTCCCGGTTTTTTTCTTTGAGAATATTCGGTAGCTTGAAGGCTACTGGGCCAGAGCTCTGCCCCAATGATGACAATACGTGAAACAATATTTGAATAAGCAGCAGGAGGGCAGGCAGCTAATCCACTGTGGCTAATCCAGTATTGGTGCAGGCCATATTGGTAGCTGGAGTATTCAGCCCCATCACAATACACATCAGCAGGACGCCATGGCAGATATACTGACACTCTCACTACAGGCATGGCTGGGAAAGGCCAGCAGATGGATGGATAGGTGGATGGAGGGATGGATGGATGATATAGAGATACATGAATGGAAAATGTACGGCTGGAAACCCTTGATATTGATGCAGTGGTTTCTTTATTTCACATATTGTCTGTTCCTCGGTGTATCTTAATTAGAGTATTTTAAGAGAACGAAAAAACTGGAGTTGTAGGATTAAGACAAAAAAGAGGTGATAAGCTTCAACTCTCAATGTCCCTCAAAGCTCTGTGACATTGTCTACTTTTAAAGTAAAGATGAACACAAACAGACTTGAAACATCGACATTGAAACAAACTCACTCTATGTCTAACGCAATAAAAGGATCCACTGTACTAGATTCTCCTTATCCTTTGTTTTGTAGCCACCATTGGAGCCACACAAAAATACTCGTCTCCAATTAATTATCTTAAAGAGCAGAGGTCTGTTCCTCTTTCAAGGGGTATATAATGAAGATTTCACTCTCCGTGAGCATCTAAATGGGTCTTTGTGCTGGGAGGCCCCCAAGAGATAAGCCTGTTTCTGACAGGCCTCCGTACAGACGCCCAAATCTGCTGTGGCAGCTGGAACAAAGGGACCCCTGAGCTGGACCAGCACACTGACAGAAAGCTCCGTCTCAGTAGGCTATGGGGGCTGCCTCAATTTAAGAATTAATAATCCAATTTTATCTTCACTGGAAATGGTTGTTTTTCATCACATACTTGACAATATTTAGATGGTAATTTATTGGGTCTCTGTGTATTTTCATTGAGACTGTGCAAATAGTTCAAACTATAGCAATCAAGGGTCATCAGTCAGTGGATATGGATCCTTCATTTGGCATTGACATTATAATTAATCAGTACCAGCTGCAACGGATGGATGAATAGATGGATAGATAGATAGATAGATAGATAGATAGATGGATAGATAGATAGATAGATAGATAGATAGATAGATAGATAGATAGATTGATTGATTGATTGATTGATTGATTGAAAGCTAGATAGATAAATAGATGGATAAATCCTGTATTGTCTAATGTCATTTGATGTCATTTCATATGGCGATATCATTATAATTGCCGTGACATTATACATTCTCTGGAAATTCTGTTGAGAAACCAAATAATTCTCAAATAATCAAGGTCATTATTTACATACATTGATGCAAAGATTATTTAAAAGTCCAATGTTGCCATGAAGCCATCCTAGTCATTGATTTGCAACATTCTCACAAAACACACTTGTCTTGAAGTGTCACAGAAGGAAAAGCACAGATGATAAGACTGATGGCGGCTGAATTCAGTTTCAGCCTCGTGGTGTCGCGCATGCTGGCTCCCTGTCAGACTTTCATGGTTTACTGGGACATTTGACTTGAAAGGAGCCATCGTTAATGTAATTCTGGACACCTGTGCTTTTTCCTACTATGACAGGTCAAAGCATCACAATGCTGTGAGAAAGTACAAACCAGAGATATTAAAAGGGTGGACACCCCCGGTATAAAAGGTGTGGCACCATCTCTGAACGATTTACAGAACATTGTTTCATGGTAAATATATATATA
Organism: Anarrhichthys ocellatus; assembly: GCF_004355925.1. NCBI lineage: Eukaryota > Metazoa > Chordata > Actinopteri > Perciformes > Anarhichadidae > Anarrhichthys > Anarrhichthys ocellatus. The sequence goes on along the minus strand of NW_022280058.1, from coordinate 710,560 downwards.
TCATATGTTCCAACTGTAAAATAAACAAACATCACAAAAAATGTTCATCAGAATTCATTTAAATCTAACTGAATATAAACGTTTTGAATGTGACTGCTGTTCATGTTGAAGTTCAGCTCTAACTCAAAAGGAAGGTAGACAGTTTAAGCATCTACTCATTCAAATAAATGTAGTAAGTTTTACATGATGTCACGATGTGACCTGACTTTTTCAGAGTTTGTACGCATTAAATGAGATATAACATATTAATTAGCGAGCTTTAATTGTGCTGGTGGATTGTGTTACTTTCGTTTGGACTGAGCGGGCCTAGCTGGTTCGCCGTTTCTAGCCTTTATGCTAAGCTAAGCTATCGGTGGTATGAGTGGCATCGGCTTTGTCTTTAAAGGGATAGTTCCGATTATTTGAAGTGGGGTTGTATGAGGTACTTATCCACAGTCAGTGTATTACCTACATTCGATTGGAATTCTATCTACACTGTTTTTATGTACGGAGTCTTGTGGCTTTGAAGAGAGCTTAGATATGAGTTTCACTTTTAGTTCTCCGTCTGAAAGTGCTGTCTGACAGCAAGAGAAAGCGAGGAAAAAACTCTGAATATAGCGTACACTTAAACACACGTCTCACCACTCTCAAGATCACTTAAAGTGATGTTGATTTTTTTTTTAGGGGAGCCTTTCTTTAAGATATCTAAAATATGTTCAGCTGCTGCCCCCGTCCACATCAGAACATTGCTTTGCTCCTGTTCTGGTATTCCGGACTGTTTCTTCAAACTGACGGTGTGCTGCCCGTCATCTACTGAAGGTAAATACACTGACTATGGATACGAAACCTCATACAACCCTGCTTCAAAAAATCCTAACTACTCCTTTAAGTCTTGGCGAGAAAGCAAATGAGCGTAGTTCAACACATAACGAGCTCTGTTAGATTCATACATACAGAAAGAGAAAGAGTGGAGCATGCGGCCAGGTGCATTAGTGCCCCCCCTGTGTGATGACCTTTCTTCAGCTAAGAGCTCAGACCTCCACTATTTCTCACACACACACACACACACACACACACACACACACACACACACACACACACATACATTGTTGAGATTCATTATAGATTCATAAGTACCAACATGCCCCCCAACCCTCCCTCACCAAGACATCATAAAGGTCAAGTTCATCTTCCTCAGTATTCTCTCTTTGTCGCCCTTCCCTCTCTCCTCATTGTCTCTGGGGGCACTGCAGCAACCATAACAACACCAGCCTGTTGCAGCAGGAGCCTGTGCATGCATGTGTGTGTGTGTGTGTGTGTGTGTGTATGTGTGTGTGTGTGTTTGTTGACTGTTATACAAGCCAAAGTGATATGAATTCATTTCCATAATGAGGCGTGTTTAGCTCAGCATGTAAAGTCTGCTGCTAATCAAAGACACTGTACATTTCATCTTCGTTTTTCTCAAAACCACCACTGGAAACATCCCGGTCTGAAAGGCTCCTCTGAACAACGTCACACTGGTTGACTGTTCAACGGCAATTTAAATAGTTTTAGGCTCAAATGACGGGTGTGCAATGCTGATCAAAATCGAATATTTCCAACTGAAATCCTCAATATCTCCATGCCAAATCATCAATACGTGACAATATTTTGGACGGACTACTGGTGCTTTCAAAAGATATTTATAATAAAGTAATATTATAATAATAGAAAGAAACCATTTTTATTGTCATATACATATACACATACACGAAATTTGACCTCTGCATTTGACCCATCCCTGTATATAGGGAGCAGTGGGCTGCCAATGACAGGCGCGGTTCAGTGTCTTGCTCAGGGACACTTCGACACGTGACACGTCCCAGTCGAGGATCGAACCGTTGACCAGACAACCCTCTTAACCCAGTGAGCCACGGTCGCCCCCTATACTGTATGAGCAAACCAATAGAGGCAACAGAGCACACATTTTAAGCTATATCGTGTTATTAAAAAGACCAAAATCACAGAAAATACATATTCTTATTTCACCTTATGAATAGTATATTTACATTGTTCTCTGATTGTACGTATGGTCTTCTCTGATTGCTACTGTTACATGAATGTGAAAAGATGTCAGTTTGATTTTTAAATGCCCCCCCTTTCTGCTCCCCAGGTTCAGATCACTATGGAAGAACTGTGCATCCAGGAGTGGAGAGAGATGAGGACGGGTGTCTGGACCTCACCTGAGCCACCCGACCCTTCCTTCTCCTCATGGGCCAGCCTGAGCGGCTTACAGGAGGCACGGTAAACTACTCTGCTAACCACTGCATGTGACGGTTTGATTTCAGAGGTCTTCTTTATTCATATTTAAAAGAGAAAATTAACTCTGACGTATTCTTGTAGTTTTTTTATAATATTGTACAGCTCAATTTTAATTTGCGAAACTGAAGAAGGTTGGATTTTACCTCGTATTGTACTAACTTGTGCTGCTATTAGTAATTTTTGCTATGAAATCTGTGTTTTATTAGTTTTCTTATAGTATTATAATTAAATACAAATAGCGACATTAATTTTATTTAAGCATTGTTGTAAGCTGAGATAATAACACCTCATGCTGAGAAAACTGCAAAATCCATCTGCTGATGAAGATCTCATAATCAAAAGCTCCACAACCGGTACTAAATGGACCTTTTAGTGAGATTTTTTTCATTGTAATTAATTTTTTATATACAGTTTTTGATGGCCTGCTTTTATAGTAAGACTTAACAACAACAAAAATACAATATTTCCCTCTGAAATATAGCAGAATAGAAGTATAAAGCAGCACAGAGTGGAAATACTCAAGTGAAATACAACTATTTCAAAATTGTACTTGGGCACATTCTCTTAGGTTTCACAGGTAAAACACATGTGATGAGTTCAGTAAAATCAAAACTTGAAATGAAATTATTAGTAAGGGATGTTAAGCTATTGGTAATATGAATGTGAACTGTAGTCTAATCTCTCTCTCTCTTTCTTTCCCTCGCTCTCTCTCTCTCACTAACCCACCCACACACACACACACACACACACACACAAACCGGTGGCAGCCCGGTGCTCCTGACTGACTGACAGCCCGGCGGAGGCGACTGACAAGCAGGATGCTCAGGTGGCGGCGGCCGCGTGCTCTCTCCGTCCCGTCAGTCACACTTCCAGTGGAGGTGGGCTCCGTGATCTGAACACCTGTCCAGAGGTAAGAAAAAAATGCGCGGTGAGTCGGCTTGTTCTATTTCGTCAGTGTTTCTCCTCGAGATGTGGGTTGTCCTCAGATTTGTCTCACATTTAAAGTCGGCTGGTCTCCCGGAGCAAAGTAAGATGTAACCTACCTGCTCATGATTTTCTGTGCTGCTGCTCCTGTGTCGAGCTCTGACAATTTTTCTCAGTTTGAATTAATTCTGACATTTAATTTATCTTAATAGCAACGTGTGGTACAAACAACGAATCATTAACCCTGTAATACACTAATTAGAGTCTATCAGTAGTTTTGCGTTTGTATTGCAATTCCCTCTTGGGTTGGGAAATTATGTAATGACCTCTTGCTGTCGGCAGGGGCGCTGTTGAGCGCGATTTCACTACCCTGACATAGAACTGTGACAGATAGAACCGTTATTATCTGTAATGTGATAGTTAAATTAATACAATGTCAGTGACAGAAAGTAACTAAGTACATTTACTCAACTACTTTACTTAAGTACAATTATGAGGTACGTGTACTTTATTTGGCTATCTTAATCTTATGCTATGCTGTACTTCTACTCCACTGCACTTCAGAGGCAAATTGTACTTTTTTTCTCCATTACAATTATCGGATAACATATATATATATATGTACTTAAGTGGAAGATCAGTGTATGTAGCACATACTGTATTTACCCAATACACTGTCAATGCAATGTTACTTAAACTCACTGCGGTGATGAAAACGAATTACATACATTTACTAAACTATGTATCTAGAGTTCTGAAGTTCTTGTACCCTACTTAAGTATTTTAATTACATGCAATTTGTTTTTTATTTATCCACTGCATTCCAGAGAAAATACTGTACTTTTTACTACACTACGTTTATTTAATGTTAATGCCTCAGTAATAATATAATATATAATGTTACACTGCAAAGTGAGCACTTAGTAAATACATTTTTTTAGTTGTTGCACAAATGCACTTTTCCTTAGGTTGAATACAGGATTGTTGCTGATAATGGAGTCCTTGTGCATAATGGTTTTATGAGTAATTTTACTTAAGTAAATAATTAAAAATACTTAAACCACCACTGCTAAACTGTGAGCTTGTTGATGGGCTATGTGTGTCTCTTCTATTCGTTGTAGTTCTACAAACGCACTACACTACCGCACGGCGCCGGCGCGCACGCACGTATTCGCTCGCGCTGTATTATTGCTCAGAAACCAGCCACCATGGGGACTTGAGGGGGCAGTCGACGGGTCATTTTCGTCAATATTTAATATCAGAAAGCTTTCCATATGCTGCGTTTTGGAGCACACAGTTCGCGCCACTATCCCCAATGCAGCGGATTACGGGGATCGGGCTCACAGAGACGGTAGGACGAACACTTTGTGTGGAAAACACGGGACGTTAACGTAACTAGCTAAGCTAACGAGCTAACCAAAAACTAGCTAACGCACCGAGCTAGCAGCCAGTAGAGTGGAAAACGTGCCCTCGCTTTCTTGTTTTGTTTGATCTCAGATCGGCTGCTTTTGTTGGCGTTAATCAGTTGGAAAGTTGATGTTGCTTCTGAACGAGTTTGTCCGCCACGAATACTCTCACAAAGTATTGTTGGAGTGTTTTGCAGGCAGGCCCGTGTTGTGTGGTTGTAGAGTTTGTTTCTGTAACGTTACCCATCCCCCACCGTCTTTTGCAGGCCAAGATGAATGAGATTCCCACTTCAAAGCACTGGCATCGGTGGTGGCATTGCTGCAAGGCTAAAGCTAGCTGTCTTAGCTTGTTAACATTAGTTGGTTATTTAGGAAATGATCGTGTCCAGCTACACGAAGTGTGAGCTTTGTTTTGACAACTGTTAGCGCTAGCGTTTAAGCTAACAGTTAAACTGACGACAATAACTTAATGGTGAACTTCAGCTTTACGCACAAAACATTAAATAGTTTTTGGTCCAGGCTGGAGTCTTAGTTGCTAGCTTTAAGTAGCCGACGGTATCAATAACACCGTATCTTAGGCTGACATGTTTTGGTTCCTAACGTTACATTTCATATTAGCATTCTACCAATATATTTAATAATAATAATAATACATTTCATTCAGTTTGTATGATCCGCTTCTCCTCGTTCTCAACCACACTTGTTTATATCGTGCTCTATTCTATTTTTAAGTATCTGTTCTGCTCATCATCTAATTCTGCTGCTTGATAACGCTGCTGTGTACATGTATATGTGTGGTCTGACACAACGAAGGGGTTGACAGATGAGTCACCTCTATCAACTTAGTCATAATGTTTATTTCATTGGTGTCAACTCCCGGCTAACTGCTTCTCTTGTTTCCATTGTAGGGTGAATTGTTTGCCAGCAAAATCATTGCTAGAGGGGAACATCTGACCTCTCCCTTGTGCAATCAGAGACATGAGTGTTGTCAGAGAATTACATGGGATTGGGTACCGGGGTGGTGGTGGTGGGGTTGTGGTCTCTCTGAGCGGCCCTACCCACTTTACCGAGGATGCTCCGCGACCCCCAGTTCCTGGTGAGGAGGGATCTGATTTGGACCCCCCAGTCCAGTCAGCCAGCACCCGTCCAAACAACCTTTCCCAAACTCTTGGCTATCCTCCGTCATCCTCGTCTTCTAAAATGGGGGATCTATCGAGCTACGCGCCCTCCTCATCGTCTGCGACCCCGCGTCGCCCGGATCTGGACCTGGGGTATGAACCCGAGGGCTCGGCTTCACCAACTCCACCGTACCTGAAGTGGGCAGAGTCGCTTCACTCTCTGCTGGACGACCAGGAGGGCATCCAGCTGTTCCGAAACTTCCTCTGCCAGGAAGGGTGCGCGGACCTTCTCGACTTCTGGTTTGCTTGCTCGGGGTTCAGGAAGACGAGCCAGGAGAAGAGGGCAAAGCTGGCCAAGGCCATCTATAGGAAGTACATTGTAGACGGAACTGGGATTGTCTCCCGGCAGATCAAAGCCGCCACCAAGAGCTTCATCAGAGACTGTGTGGGAAGGCCGCATCCAGACCCTGCCATGTTTGAACAGGTAATTAAAACACAGATTTAATGTTCCTATTAACAGCAATGCATGTTGGATGACACAGGCTGTCTCAGTTCTTTGACATTGTCAGGTTAAGCCGGACTAAGTGATTGAAATTTGAGGCTGTTGTTTATGACTAATGCAAATCAGTATTGCTGTGTCGGATGGCAGGGTACTGATAATATACACGACACCCAAACTATCGCAGAGATTGACCTTCATAACACACCTCTCTGTGTCAGTGTGGTGTATGTGTAACTAGCTGTATTCATAAACATGGGTTTACTCAGTGTCATTGTGTTTGGAGTGGGTATTAGTTTGCTATATAACATATATAGTAATCCTCGTAAAATGTGTTCACATTTGTTTTCAAAAGCTAAGCAGTGTTGGAACTGTGTTTAGCCTAAATCAAGAGCATAGTTGCGAGCCGACCTAAATGAGTGCTAAAACATTATGTGAAGTGAAAGTAACTTCTTTGTGTATCATTTAGTGGAGCCGCTGTATGAGCTCTGTGCAGTGCAGCGACGATTAGCTAGCCAGTGGGACACACACACTTTTGTTAATGCTACCCAGCCCAAGTGACCGCTACGTTTGTGTGTTTGTTCCAGGCCCAGACAGAGATCCAGGGCATGATGGAGGAGAACACCTACCCTTTGTTCCTGAAGTCGGATCTGTACCTGGAGTACACGCGTACGGGAGGAGAGAGCCCCAAGCCTAACCCCAGCGATCAGAGCCCTTCATCGGGGCTAGCCAAGCCTGTGCCCGGGTACTTACCCACACTCGCTGAGGATGAGGAGTGGAGGTGAGATGATGCAGAATTAATGTCATATACTGCACAGGATTCACGCCTGTCATCTGGAATAATTTCAACAATTCTTTCCACCGACTCATCTGCGTCGCTCAGCGAAGCACGAACAAAACGTCAGAACATTCTCATGACGCGTGAAATAAAAGATCGTTTGTGATGTTTCGGATCTAATTGAATCTGATTTTAGGTGTGGAGGAGGTGTGAGGGAGGACGAGAAGGACGAGGAGGAGTGTGGAGACACGCAAGCTGATAGGCTGACTCAAAGCCTGCTGATGCAGACAGCACCGCATCGAGCCTCGACCAACCGGAGGAGGCCAGACAGCAGGGAGTACAGGTGTGTGTGTCAAGGTTCATAAGGAAGACTGTGATGAATACCTCCATGTTTACACAGTTTACCCATCTCACTTTTATAGTGCATTTTGGCACAAATGCAACATTCCTGAAAACACTTTCCCGATACGTGATATGTAAACGGAAAAAAATATATAAAAGTACATTCCATCGTAGGAAAAGTCTGTTGATTCTTTACTTTAAGGGAACATTTGCCACCTTTTCATGTGGATGTCCAATCGGTGTTGATGGTAAATTTAGTCAATCAAAGCAATAAATTCCTCAGCGCGTGCTGTATTGACAGAGAAGGTCTGTTGATCTTCCTGCATCCAGCAGCGTCATTTGACGTGGAAGGGACGCAGGTGGAGGCAAGGAAGAACTACAGGCTGCTGTTTCAGCTTTGATTCCCAGTCTTCATCTCTGGAAACCCGGGGACGTTCTCTAGAACCCGTCGCCCCGTCGCTTTTATTGCAAATAATCTATGTTTCCAACGCCGCAAGTGGCATCCCAAAACACGAGTGCAGAGGATGTTATGGACAAAGATATATTTAACAATGTATTTCAGCTGTATTTAGCCTGGGTATACTGCTGCGGAGAACTCTGCTTTCTCGGTTAATAAAGCACTCGCTGAGGAATTTATCGCTTCAATTGACTGTTTACCATCAACACTGATTGGGCATCCACATAAAAAGGGTTTCTGTATAGAATTGAGTTGTTGTCACTATGTTCTTTAAATGATTCATTATCTAAATATTGAAGACAAATAATAAACCAAACCTGCTGAGTTAGAAGCAATCAAACATGAGAAGTGGCGAGACATGTCCTGGTCATAGAAATCTTGTTTAATGTAACGGAAGAAAAGCCTCTGAGAATGCATGAACCACTCCTATCTTCATGCTGACCCTTGTGCCTGTGTGTGCATGGATGTGTACGTGCATCAACATTTGAATGCGAGCTCACCACATTATATTCTCTATGCTCATCCTCAGGCCCTGGAGGGAGCCGGTAAACCCATACTACGCAAACATGGGCTACGCTCGCGCTCCAGCCACCAGTGCCAATGACAGTGAGCAGCAGAGCATGTCGAGCGATGCCGACACACTGTCGCTGACCGACAGCAGCCTGTAAGTACAAATGAACCCGGAGCTGCCGCATGCATCTCTGACAACACACGGGTTCTCAGAATGAATTAGCTGTTCAGATCTGTTTAACCGTTGTTTATCTCTGTGTGTGTGTGTGTGTGTGTGTGTGTGTGTGTGTGTGTGTGTGTGT
>NW_022280058.1:698080-701934 GCF_004355925.1 Anarrhichthys ocellatus | reverse complement strand
GTGTGTGTGTGTGTGTGTGTGTGTGTGTGTGTGTGTGTGTGTGTGTGCGCGTGCAGAGATGGTATTCCTCCATACAGATATCGGAAGCAGCATCGTAAAGAGATGCATGAAAGTGCCAAAGCCAATGGACGTGTGCCCCTACCTCATATACCTGTGAGTTACACAGACACTCCTCACTCGGCCTCTTCTCAGCATTCATATCTGTATTCATGTAGTATAACGGTAACACCAACCTTTCATATATCGTCTTTGATGAGACAAACAAACGATTATGATCTTTCTGTTTTTTTTATTGATTGTAATTACTATATTGTTAGTGTGTTATTACACGTTAATTTACTAAAACGGCATCTACATTTCATCTGTAGATGTGTTCAGCTGTGTATAATTTGTGGCATGTCATTTTTTTGTGTTTGTGTCTATATACAGCGCACGTACCGCATGCCAAAGGACATCCACGTAGAGCCTGAGAGGTTTGCAGCGGAGCTCATCAGCAGGCTGGAGACGGTTCTCCGAGAGAGAGATGCTCAGGAAAGACTGGAAGAGAGGCTGAAGAGAGTTAGACTGGTGAGTGTATTACTGTGTGTGTGTGTGTGTGTGTGTGTGTGTGTGCGTTTGCGTTTGCGTTTGCACATGATGTGATGCAATTCGGACACTGAGTTCAGCTGTAATTCATCCCAGTTATTTACACAATGGGGATGTTGTTGTTTCCTCAGTAATACTTGAATTATGAGTGCAAGTATTTTGTTATTTATGAGAAACTGGTTGGTGCAAATCGTCTCAAAGGAGAGAGTGCACTAGGATTTCAGAACTTGACAATGGCCGGGATGCACACGTTCATTTCTACCTTATTCTTTATGCAGCATTTTCCAGTTAAGACGTGTGGGACATGCAGATATTATTCCAGTTTCAGGAACATTCTTTGAGTGCATTCGGAATATGTGTCTCAATTTGGGGGGTTTTCCCGCACTCCTGCCTTTTTTAAGCCCAGCTTCGTGCGTTGTACACAAAGCTTTTGTTTTAAGTTTGCAAAACCTGCAGAACGGTGATAATGCAGAAACGCCACGGGAGCAGCATGACTGCAGTTCGAACAGGGGGGGACATCTTTGTTGTTGGACATAGCCGTAGGACTTACGTCATGGAGCGTTTGACGTTAATTTGAGTATGCATGGCTTGTGCACTTTTGCTGTTGTGCTTCTATGTGTTTGTCTAAACACACTTTTCCTCCCAAGTGATGGATAAAAGTCTAGAAAAATGTGAATTAGGTTATTTTTAATAAGAAATAACCAAATCATTTTTGCATTATTTGTCTGAAATGTACCTGCACGTAATAGTTTTGGTAAGGGCAGTTATTGATGTCTGTCTTTGTACTTACTAGTTTATACAATGTGTATGTGCAGTTAGAGGTGTAACACGTTCCTCCTCCTCCCAACAGGAAGAAGAAGGTGATGATGCTGACGTCTCCGTGGCGGCCTCCGTGTCCTCTCACAGCATACCACTCCCCCTCCCCTCGTCGTTTCCTCCTCTCTACGGCGCCCGCTACTCAGAGACCACTGCTAACCCGGCAGTCGCCACTTACGGCGGCCTGGTGGCCATGGAGGACTCCCAAGACGACGACCCGGAATCCATCTTGGACGAGCACGTGCAGCGCGTGATGAAAACGCCGGGCTGCCAGTCGCCAGGGGCCACCAACAGCACCTTAGGAGGAGGGGGTCGGCAATCTCCTCCCAAATCATCACGGTCACCTGACGGCGGGATCGGCCCGCCTCACTGCCCCCCAGGGAGGGGTCACAGTCTGCCTCCTGCTGGGGTCAAAGGTAAGATTTTAAACATGGAAACATACCTGGCACGGGGTCAATCCTTCTTAGCGTTAGCTCAACGATGCTAGGTGAGCTAGCAGTATCAAGCCGAGTGACATCTAGTTCCATAATATTCAAGAGAAGGCGGAGCTTCTCTATGGTCGATATCTTCAAGACTCGGCAACTCGCACCAGAACAGGATGAATACACATTTGTTGCTCTCGTGAATGTTTACAACAGCAGGACGGACTCGATCGTAGCATCAATTACTTATAAGCAGTTATCAGATAATAACATAGACCAAAGGTAATTGTTTTATCTTTATTTAAGTAAATAAATCTGGAGTTTCGTCCTCAGGATTTCCGCCAGCCTAAGTTGACTCTCCTTTGGGGAATTTTTTAGATGTTTAAAAAAAAAAAAAAAAAAAAATGAAAGCTTGTTATACAAGCAGGCGATCCTTTTTGTCAACCCCTGCTTAAGTACAGAAGAAGATCTCGACAAGCCACAGTTCTGGATTAACAAAGACATTATTAAAACCATTTCCTGGTGAGCCATAGCTGGAAAGTTTTGCTCTTCGGGTGTTGAATCATGTGTTATAACACAAAAAGAGTCCCGAATTTTATAGTTTGTGCTCTATTATGCTTCAAATGCATTTTTCCCATGCCATCGCAGACGTCAAATTAAGCTGCATCGTAGTGTGCTTTTCGTGCGATGTATTGAACAGAGGCTAGCATGTTACCAATAACTGGCTGTGACGTCTGTCTCAGGTATGCATCATCACAAGCAGCCGTATCACCACAGAGGAAGAGAAGGGCCGGAGGAGGCGGGCTCTAGGTCTCAGGCCAACCTCATGTGGAACGGAGACCCGGCTGGCCAGTACGCAGGGAGAAGTCGCAACTACGCCGACGGGGCTGGAGCCAGCACGCTCGAGGGCATGGGCTACAGGTAGGCCAGCGGGGTCGAACGTGCCGACATTTGTTCGGTGTTACTGCATGTGCTGTTTTTACTGCGGATGACCTCAACTGTATGTGTCGCCTGTTCGTTCCGCAGTAGTAAAGGCAGCACGCTATCACGGCGAGGTTGTAAGAAGACGTCGGAGACGTCGGGCAAAGGAGAGGAGAGTGGGCGGGGCGTGGAGGGCCAGGTACCGCTGGAGGACCTGGAGAGAAACCAGAAGATCCTGCAGTGGATGATGGAAGGAGACAGACAAAGGAAGACCTCACACGGGTGAGTGATATGACGTGTATTACTCATGATTAATATAAATCTTTAAGAATAATTATTAATATATATTAATGATGATTTACCAGTATTCATCCTGCTTCCTTCTCTCCTTGTGTTTCCAGCGGCAGCACCAGTAGCTCGAGGAGGACGGGACCCAGCAGCGAGTCACCGCACCCGACGTCGGTGGAGCGCCCTGGAGCCGTGCACCCGTGGGTCTCCGCCCAGCTGCGTAACAACCCCTCCTCAGTGGCCCCCGCCATCCCCGGCTCAACGTCCACCCAGGTCCAGCCCTCGCACCCTTTTATCCAGGACCCAGCTATGCCCCCCAACCCGGCTCCCAACCCCCTCACCCAGCTGGAGGAGGCTAGGAGGAGACTGGAGGAGGAGAGGAGGAGGAACGCACTACAGCAGGCCAAGCAGAGGTAGGCGCCAGGTCGATTATGTGACATGGCCAAGATATCTTTTAATCTTTTAAATGTATTCTTATTTGAGCGTTTTTGACATGGCTCTTGCTCTCTTTCAGGCATAAGTCTGGTAAACGCCAAGTGTGTGAGAACATGACGGTCGCTTACTACTTTTGTGGAGAGCCAATCCCATACCGAACGTCAGTCAAAGGCCGTGTGGTGACTTTGGGCCAGTTCAAGGAGCTGCTTACCAAAAAGGGCCATTATAGGTGAGAACATGCATATAGTTCATATTACAGTTTGGGTAGGAATGTCACATTTGTGAAGGAGCCATTTTTGTTATTTTTTTTGGCTAGCTAATAATCTAGCATGTCTGTATTTTGTGTGTGTGTGTGTGTGTGTGTGTGTGTGTGTGTGTGTGTGTGTG
>NW_022280058.1:671281-698070 GCF_004355925.1 Anarrhichthys ocellatus | reverse complement strand
TGTGTGTGTGTGTGTGTGTGTGTGTGTGTGTGTGTGTGTGTGTGTGCAGGTTCTACTTTAAGAAAGTGAGCGACGAGTTTGACTGTGGTGTGGTGTTCGAGGAGGTTCGTGACGATGACGCCATCCTGCCCATCTTCGAGGAGAAGATCATCGGGAAGGTGGAGAAGGTTGACTGAAATTTGGGAACAGGAAGATGACACAGAATTGGGGTGGGGGGGGGGGAATGGATCATTTGAAAAAATAACAAAAGGAGATAGGAAGAGAACATTGGGGTTTGGTGAGAAAAACGGAATGAAAGAAAGTAGAAGGATGGAGGGAGCCATGTGTGACAGAAGGGAGATTGCCGGAGTGTAAAGGAGGTTATTTCTATGGACTGTCTGGATGTCGGCGTCATGCCCGGATCAAACCCACGTAAAGCGAAGAAGCTCGGCCGTAAGGAAATAAGGAAAGGAATATAAATTATTTCACCTGTCTTGTCTCCACTGTGGATATTCGAGGAGCGCTGTTGAAATCTGACGTCTGACGAGTCTTCCACTTCCACTGCGACGGATGGGGAAAAGGGTGAGGGGACTGCTGGAAGGGAGAAGATGAAGTAGTCTTCCACTTCTGCTCCGGGGGGGGTGTCCTCCGCAGACCATTACGATGCTGCTACATTACCACGGAAACTCTTCAATCGGTGCTCGGGACAGTAAAGAGAGCGGCGGCAGCGGTCCGTTCGGGAGTCTTGCTGCCGTTTGCTGTCTCTTTTCCTCAGCTGGTGACAAGGGGGGGGAGAGGACGGAGGAACTTTTTAGCCTGCTTCTCCTCTCGTTTGACTTCATAGCCTCCAAACAGAAACGTTCTCACCCTTGATTCCTAGATGTCATGTAGTGATCTCTCACATCAACATGTTCAGACAACAGTTCTCTACATAACTTGTTTACCAAAGCTACATATTTTTGATAAGTCAAGTATCCTAGCTACTTGTTTCATTTTATTTGAATTGTGTATGTACAAGGCAGGTACTATTACTTATTAATGCAGCCGTATTTCGTTATATCTCAACTTAATGTTGTATTATTGTGTATGTTTTGAAGCTAGTTCATTAGTGATTTCAGGGCAGCCATTTTGTTTGTTTTTCCATCTCTATAATACATCCTTGCACCTCACTTCTGTACTGTTAACCTGCGAGTGTGTAGTTCTGTTTTGCTGCGCGATGCTTTTTTTAATTCTAGGCTTCTTTTTTTTTTTTGTTCACCCACAGCAACTCTCATGAAAAAGAGCAGCGCACACTTACGGTGTGCCACCTTCGACCACAGTATCTGTTGTTTTTAACAGGTCACACTGTCGCCTCATCTCTGTGTTTCTGCTCCACTGGGTATGTAACTCTGTACTCGGTATAGGTGCCTGCCTGCCCGCCCGGCCAGTGCCATTTACGATCTAGAATGCTTATTCTGAAGCGAGTGTGAAAGCCCGTGTCATGTCTGCCTGAACTCAGCCAAAGAGCATACCGTGCGTCCCGTACGCCTTCATGCGTATGTCTGTCCGTGCAGTCCGAGTCCACGAGCATCAAATGTGTTCTTAAATCACGAGCAGATGGGGAATCTTCTCCCTCTTGCAGATTCCCAAACGTCAAGACGTTGTAGCTCAACACTGAGTTAAACATCTGCAGCTCATCTTAAAAGAACAGTTTGACAATTGAGCAATTATTTCCCACTGAACACCACTTTCATGTCTGTTTGGCAAATTTAGAGCTTCAGGCTGCAGTTGGTTAGCTTAGCATAAAGACTGGAAATAAGGGCAAATGGCTAGGTTTGGCTTATTGCTTTTAATACAGATTTAATCTGCAAATATATTTTTGCGATTAAGCTATTGGTCTTCCTATCACATATTTTTTTTTTTTTTTTTAAACAATCACTTGTTTTGTCCGACCAATAGTTCAAAATCAAGATATGCGGTTTACTGTCAGGTGGGATAAATCTGCACAATTTAGAACCTGACCAAAATAGCAACTAGTTAATTTTTGGCCAATTATTTGACTAATTCTTAGCTGTAAATCCAACTAAACACAACCTGTTAACTAGTTGAGCCTTAAAGGTGCTTCTGTTTTGTTGTTTTGGACAGAGCCAGGCTAGCCATTTCCCTCAGTTTCCTTTCTTTATGCTAAGCTAAGCTAACCGGCTGCTGACTGTAGCTTCACATGAGAAGGGTATCAGTCCAACACTCGGAAAGAAATAAAAAAAAAAAAATAGCGTATTTTCCCAAATGTCAAAACTACTCCTTCAAACCTCTCACATCAGCACAGTACTGCAGTCGAGGACGTCACGAAGCACCGTGCAGAGAGTGCACTTATCACACACCAGCTGTGGAAGCTGAATGTAATTTGACTTTTTTTAAACTTTTACCTGCTATGTCCTCAAAGGAAACCCCTCGTTCGGTCCTGTAATCATGTCGAGTCTTCAGTATTGATCTCAAGCTGTTGGCTTGACTGAGTGTTTTGTGTTATCTATGCTGGTAGTTCATTGAATGTGTTCATGAGGCCCTACTGTACGTCTTGCAGGAATGTCAAATACAATTTGTCCTGGGCTTCGGCCCGGTAAGGGAAACGTAGGATCGGAAAAAAACACGTGTCCTCACTTCAACCCATTATGCCTTCAATATGAAATTTAAAATTTAGATATGTATTTGTTTATAAAAAAAAGTGTAATTTTAATAATCACCAATCATGTTCTTTATAAGGAATGTTTTCCTGATGAGTTGAATTATCTATTTTGTTTTAATGTTTATGTGCGAACTGCTATGGCCCTCACGTATATTTTATCTGTTTTGTTAGAACGCCCAGGGACAGTTGAATGACGACATTTGTTAAAGAGTTGTTTCTTGTGATTATGGATTGGATGGACAAAACAAACGACTGCGTCTGTTGTGTTGTCAGTTTGTGTGAAACACAGTGCCTTTATCATGTTATCTTTCAAAAAATATCTTTATTGAACCAATCCATGCTTTTATTGTTAAAAGTTTTGATTTCCCGTCAGTCCCGTTGTATTATTTAGCTGCAGTCATGCTTGCTCACTTCTGTTCTGATAGATCCTCTGCTGTAAATATGTACATTATCATTTCATATGTCTTCAGACCCGCACCACATGTCCATGGTGTTTCTGTTTTTCGAAGGTAAACGCCAAGATGTCACTGTGCTGGTTCCACTTGTACATTTCTTTTAAAAAGGTACTTCATAATAAAGATGTTAAATAAATCATTCATCTCCTTTTCTTTGATATTTGTTCACTTAACTTTCCTTATTCACGTACATTACTTTCTTTAATAATACGGCACATTGTGGCATTTTAAATGCCATAGGTCGTTTCCACAGCAGATATTTCGACTTTTCCATTTTGAAGAAGCACAGGTGTTACTAATAACATTAACAACGACTCCGGTCTATTTAGGTTTGCCAACAAGCACAACACCAGGACCTTGAAACCGAAGCAGCTAAATGGAATTCAGCCATCATTCATTTTATTATTTACATCTGTGCTTTTACTGTGACATGTCTTCAATTAAAAGAGGCCTATTTCTTCACTGTGCTGTTGAAGGAGGAAGTATTTTCCATCAATCTATAAATACTCAAGAACTGTGTTTAAGTACAGTTTAGAGGTTCTTGTAGTATTTCTATTCTGCTACATTCTACTTCACTACAATTCAGATTTTATTACATTACATTGACAGCAGTTACTTTGCAGATAAAGATTTCTTAAAACAAATGTGATCAATTAATACAATTTGATAAATTGTAGATTATTTAAACAATGTATATAAAGTACATAGGCTTTAAATTGAGAAATTACATACATTTACATGTGACATACAAATGTTAATTCCTTATTTTTTATGTAATGAGTTTTATTTTTGATACTTTAAATATATTTTGTTGTTAACATTGTTATAATTTTTAAGTAAAACTTTGAAGGCAGGACTTTTAATGTAATCTAATATCAAGATGTTTGCAGATGTTAACCTAAATGTCACTGTGTGATAGAAAGTAGACACAGGAGAAGTTAACAAAGTTGTTGGTATTTACTCGGTAATATAAATTTTCAGCTGTAATTGTATTATATTTTATTAAAATGTGTGTGTGACCATATTAATCTGTTTGAAAACTATAAAAGAAACCCTTAAAAATGCGTCTGTGGTAGACAATTCAGAAACCTGTGTACTTGGACTCCACCTTGTGGATTCTATTTTTTCTTCTGCTGTAAAAACGTATCTTCAACGTGAGTTCAAAGTTGAAATATGACGCCATCACGTACGCAGTGACGCACTAGATGAAACATTTGGAGGAGGCATTGTTTTGTAATCAAGTTTGTTTCAATATTTTTTAAATAAATTAACACAGTCGGCTGACCCGAGAGAACTTCAGCACGCGAATAATCTTTTTATTTTAGTTATTTTTATTAACACCCGGCGAATTTTGTGAACCCGGAAGGAGCACACAAGCTGCTAGTTAGCTATTGTTAAGCTAGCATGTTAGCTTACTGACAGCTTTAGTCGGCGGTGGTGTGCATGGTGAGCATACTATGGAGCCGTTAAGCATAGTTGCGGATGAAGTGGCTTTGGAGGGACTGGACGGAATAACTATTCCCTCGCTGTGGATACGACTGGCCGACATAAAGCCTGCGTTCCCCCTCAAGCTCGACGACTGCACCAAGGAGTTCATCTGGAAGTCACTCCTCAGCAACAGCGACCTGAAGTTCTATCAACTCCCCAAGGAGAGAGACGACGTGGTGCTGTATGACAGGTGAGTTCATCGTTCACGGAAGGCTCAAACACAATTGTTTAATCAACTAATTAACGGTATATGATATTTACCTCATTCAGTGTCCTGGTTATTCACAGACCACACTGTAAACATGACCGTGAGACTATTTCCTTCTGGAAAACCACTCAGTTATCAGTTTATGAGATCCATTCAGCTAAAATACATGGAGTCTAATGCAACGAATCAGACCTCAATAAAGGTTATACTGTTAGTTAATGTTATTGGTCATTTGTAGACTGCAGTTTGTGCTGCTCTTGAATTGTACTTAGAGGTGTTTCTATTATTTTGTCGACCCTCATGTGAATGACCACAATCACTTCTCAGTAACTGAGTGTAGTTCCCCCAAAAACTTAAAAAATATTGTGGGAAAAGAGTTTTTTTTTAATTATTTTTTTTAGATATGCTGTATATAGTACTTCATTCGATAGTTCCAATTCAAGTTTAATAAATGCATAAAGTACTTTGCAGGATATGTATGTTCCACCTGAGGCTTTCTTTAAGAGTTTCAATGCCCCGATGCAGATGTTGTGTTTCCGTGCATGTGCGCGTTTCTTCAGGTTTAAAGGCATCGACCCAGACACGGGCATTGAAACGGCACAGAAGTTTTCTGAGGCGCGGAAAGAGGTCTACCCGATCCATATTACTGTGGAGAACAAGGATGGGATACAGGGCTCGTGTGCACTCTTCAAGGAGAGGACAGATGTCACTCAGCACGTCCGCTCCAAGTCCCTCACCCCTTTACTCAACCTGCAGGAGGCTTTGGAAAGGTTTGTAGAGTTAGAGTATACAGACGTGTTCAACACAAGTTAATTACATTTTAGTGGAACTGTACATTTGTCTCATTCCCCCCCCACCTTCTGTCTCACCCGTCCCTCCTCAGATATGGCCGAAAGCTCGTTGTCGTGGCGTCTCAGGCGCTGCGATTCAGAACCCTGATTGGCATCGACAGCGATCCCGATTTGAAGCTGAACGACGACTCTTTCTGTGTGTTGGAGCGAGTGGGCCGAGCTCGATTGCAGGGAGAGCTACAGAGGGATCTGCACGGATGCGCTTTCAAGTAGGAGGCTCTCATTTAGCACAGCATCGCTGCAGCTTAGACGTTCACCTTGTAACAGCCAGCGTTGTGTTTCGACAGGATCGATGCCCGGAAGTTGCACTACATGAGGAAGGCTCTCGTCAAATACGGACTCATCACCATGCAGTCTCACGTCACACGAGTGAATACGGGACAACAGCAGCACTCCATTCTTCTGCTGCTCAAACGCTTCCATGTGAACAGGTCTGTGTCGCAACACTGCTCTGCTGTTGTGCACCAATAGAGAAGTGATAGCCTGCTCTCTCCCTCTTGTAATCCTCTAGTGTTGAATGCATCTTTTCTCTGCCATAGCTACTCAAGTCTTTACAATACTGAAAATATTAAGAGGGAACAAAGCCGATGTTTGTGCCACTACATATGTGACATTAAGATTTAGGAGCACCTTTAGTCTGAAGCCTCTGTCCCCCCCCCCCCCCCCGTCTTTGTTTCTCCCCGTAACCCTCTCTGCTCTTTCAGGAGGACGAAGTACGACATACTGATGGAGTACGTGTCCAACATTCTGCTGCAGTCACCCGGACAGTTCGCCACTTTGCTGACTCTCAAAGAACACCTTTCTGTGAGTATCTCTCTGCGAGTGTCCGTCGGTCTGTGTGTGTGTGTGTTCGTCTCACTCTGTTTGCGGTAATAACTGTGTGTTTTCTCGCAGAACGTGAATGACAGTAGCTTTAAGCGCTTGTTTCAATACATGCGATCGGCCAAGTTGGTTGAGTACTGCCAGTACCCTCTGGAGGACTTGGATCCCGACGCCGGGCCCTGCACCAACAAAAAAGGTAACGCGCCACCGAATCACCAGTATGAGCACGTGATAGTGTATGTGTTCGTTGCACACATCTGTTTGATAACAATAGACATAGATACAGTATGCCATCACAATATCAGATATAAAGTCGATGCCCAGGTGAGAAATTGCATTTTTTATGTTCCATTTACAAAGTTGCAGCTTCTTTTATTGCCTTAAATACTTTGATGTATTGGATTCAGCTTTAATGATTCGTCTTAAAACGCTAAATGAAGTTGAGAATTTGAAATGTACTAATGCACTGCATCCTTTCACTTTGTTCTCCAGGGAATAAAGTGCTTGTGCGCTGTTTGAGGCTGTTGAAGCCGTACACCAAGAAGGGTGTCACTGAGGATGACGACGATGACGACGAGGACGAAGATTACGACAACAGAGCTCTCCCTTCAGAGGGGCGCGTCATGGAGAAGGACGTCCTGTCACAGGCCTATCACATTGGTACGTTGGATTACTTTGATGTCTGAGAGCTTACTCGTGTCTGAGCCAGCTCCCAAGTCGCTTTCAAATCATGACGGCAGATTCCAGAAAACTTCCAACAGTCTGAATCAAGCCTCGCATTAAGGCTGCAGAAGGTTAAATACACACACGGAGAGCTGTTTAATGTTTTTCTTCCACCTTCTTACCAGCAGTGTAATAAATGTGCCACTTAATTGTCTTATGCACAGAATAATGCACAAGGACTTTTAATATCCAGGGTCTTTTTTGGGCAAAATGCTTTACACACCACATGTGAGCAAATAGGAAGTAACTACCAACTTAAAGTCGTTCTATGCTCTATTTTTCTTTATAAAACAGGCAGCCAGATCATCTAATAAACAAGGCTACTGACGAGAAAATGTATTCACGCTGGTGATTTATTGGGGCTTCAACAGGAAAAACTAAAGTTTAAAAATCCATCAGTGATGAAACCTTTGAGACAATTGAGGATATCCTTCTTTGTTGATGTCATTAGTCTTCAGCACTGATCCTCTTTGAACCACACGTCAAATGTTGTTCTCCCTCAACCTCCGTCAGCACTTCACCCTCAAATCTATTGTTTCTATTCAGATCCCAAGTTCAAGAGGACGGCGATAACGCAGCAAATACATACATGCCACATCGTCCGAGAAATGATTGATTGCACTTTAATTCTCTAAAAATAACTTACTTTGCAAATCCCTTGTCTTTTTTGTTGTAATGCAGTGTTGTCCTGCGGTACAAAGGGAATCACCCAGCGGGATATCGGGATAAGAATGAATGTCGGTAAGCTGGAAGCTCGTATGATTTGCCGAAGGCTGGAGAGGGACGCTGTGATTAAGGTAAGGCCTACATTGTTAATACAATGTTTCCCATATAGAGAGGTTCTTAAATAAATTGCTGTTTTTTTTCTATGTATTACTTCTTCTGTTCAAAAACTGCTTAAAGTAAAGTTTAAACAAAGTCTAAGAATAATTAATGTGCAGTTCGAGATATTGTAAAAAACATATCTTACATAACAGGAAGTTAGCTTGTGAATGCAATCACGTTGGCAGCCGACTCTCAATTGTCGGATGTGTTTGGGCTTCCCGCCCATGTGACCTCCAGCAGAGGTCCACCGCCACAAAGAACACCCGGACTCTCAGTATGTCTGACGTTCCATGTGCAGCAAGCATTTTGTCCAAATGTCAGTTTTAGGAGAACCGTATTTCTGTAAGTTACGCTGAAGCATTTTGACGCTATGCAACTTGTGTTATAGTGGAATGTGGAGAAATCAGAAAACTATGCAGTGTCATGTTTGCACACGTGCAGTGGCTTGCTAACACATATCTAGCTTTAGCTCTCAAAGCTGCTTAAGGCATTTAGTTAGCATTTCAGCCCTTAGTTGCACATTGTGGTGCCGATTGTTTTCCCCTCCGGTGAGCAAGTTTGTACAGTATGAATTGCCCTCTTTTGCTCTGGTGAACATCAACATGGTAGCATCAACATTGTGAGCGTATAACCATAGCGTTAGCATTTAGCTTATTGCACTGCTATGCCTAAGTACAGCCTGACAGACCAGCTAGATGTAGACAATTAATCTTCTTTATACAGCGTCAGCAAATCACCCCGATGCTGTAATTTACCACGCTGGACTGTTTTATATGTTAAGTCTTCTCCTTCCTTGGATGAGGTGGACACATTATGGGAAACACTCTTCATTATAATGTGGTCCAGTACAGCCTCAATTAACACAAAAACTGAGCTTTTTAAGTAATGTAGCATTAATTCTATTCCATATTGTGTCACATTGTGCGGTGTTGTCATGTTTTGTTGAATCGTTTTAATGTGTGTGATGTCTTTCCCCCTGCAGGGATTCATGGTAGATGCGGGTCGGCAGAGGACTACAAGATTCATCAGCCACAAGTGTGTATCTATAAACAAGTGCAGATTTCTAAATTCTAATATTTAACACCGCATCATATCAAATACTGTTGTTCCGCTCACTTCTCTTGACAGGTGTGTTGGTGTGAGTAATCAACTCCAACGGGTTGCTAAAGAGCAGGAGCGGAAGAAGCTTCTTTACTCGGCACCGCAGACATCGGATGCAGAACGGCCCGCCCCTAAAACACCGTCAACCTCTAAGTCGACGGCGACGGAAAACGCCAAACCCCGTGCGGCAAAGAAGATTCAGAAAGCAGCAGGCGGAGGAGGAAACGAGGATGCGAAGGAAGACGGGTGGAACTGTGGTGATGGAGAAGTGGAGAGAGCAGATGAAGGCTTGGATGGAGAGGGAGGAAAGTCAGGAGCTAAAAAAAAGACGGCAGGAGGGAAAAGCAGTATGAAAACTAATCAGACACAAACTGAGATCTCCATCGTGCAAATTTCACTGGTTAAATGTGAGTTTAACCTTTCACAACAGATACACAGACAAATACAAGGAAGACGAAATTCACATCCTGACTGCGACCCGTGATAACCAAAGTATTTGTTAAACAGGCAGCTAGAGCTCTTCATCCCACTTCTTTATGTTCTGTCATCACTCAGGTGAAAGTCCAGCCAGCAGCGAATGCACGACCAGCACGACACCGGACTCAGAGTCCACTCCCAGAGCAGGTAGTTTGCAGAATTGCACGTTATATGTGTGTTTACCTTTTTGTTCTGTTCAATCATATTTAATTCTCTTTTTTTTTTTCTTTTTTTTTTTAAGAACAAGCTAGAGTTAAGGAGGAAGAATCCGTCTCCAGTCCTGGCAGCCCCTTACCTGAGAGTGAGGAATTGATTGCAGCCGATAACCCGGTGGACAACAACATTGTGGACAACAACATTGTGGACAACAACATTGTGGACAACAACATTGTGGTTGTTAATAATAAAGGTGTTTGCAAGCCGCAGGTCAGTGTGACGGGTCGCTTTCCTCACTGTTTTGTTCCAGCAGTTTGACATCAGTAGATGAGTGTTGGAAGTTAACAGTTGGATCCTCTTCCTGCAGGCTCGTAAAAAATCCAGGTGGTCTTCGGCGAGGTCTCATGAGACGTACCGCCTGCTGAGGAGGAGGAACCTGATCATTGAGGCGGTCCGCAGCTTCAGAATCATCGAGGGTCTTTTCCCGTCAGTTTGACTTAAATGCTATCATTTAAACCCATAGGTTTTTGTTGGGGTTGTATGAGGTACTTATTCATAGTCGGTGTATTATCTACAGTAGATGACGGTCGGTACGCCCCCCCCAGTTTGGAGAAATGGACAGGAGTACCAGCAAAACATATTTCAGCCACCTGAAAGAAAAGCTACCCTTAAAAAAAATCAATATCAGTTTAGTAATAAGCTACACTTAGATGATGTTTATCTTGCCTTCAGACAGCACTTTCCGTGGGTGACTCAAGCTGTTATCTGTGCTTTCTTTAAAGCTAAAAACAGTAATTTCACCTCGCAGAACATGTGAGTTGCTGGCCTCGATCTGTTCGTTTGTTTGTGGTATTGAGTGACTTTAAAGGGGTATTACTTTGGATTCAAGTCATACAATACACAGACAAACTAACCCATCGAGGCAGCGGTAGACCAGACACTTCTATGTTCTGCGAGGTAAAAGTACCGTTTCTTTCTGTGCTGATACTCTTGTCTGTCTCTCTCCAAACTGGGGGCGTGCTGACCGCCTTCTGCTGTCGGTAACACACTGACTATGGATAACCACCTCCTACAACCCCACTCCAATACATCTGAACTATCCCTTTCATTTCAAAGCATTTTGTTGCCCAGTAAGAGGGAAGAGAAATGTCAACACGCTGTCTTTCTCCAGGCTGCAGAGGATTATAAATGACGAAGAGAAGCTGGATGGAAGGATCTCAAAGTGTTGTAGGAAGACTATCTTACGTCTCGTAGACAACCTGTCTAGAGAAGGCTTACTTAAGGTATACAAGACCACCATCATACAGGATGGGATCACCAAGAAGGTAAAAGCACACATCACACCTCGATAATTAGTCAGCACAAAAGCATAAAAGCACACTCGTATAACAAATGTACCACTTACACCTCCTCTCTCTGTCTGCTGTTCTTCTTGCAGCTTGAGATGGTCGTTCATCCGTCCATTCAGCCCAACGATGACATAGTGAGCCGAGTCATTGAACAGGTCCGCTTCAAAATCTCCAGCTCTTACTCGGCTTTAAGGTGAGCACAAAACAAATACGTCATTGAGGAATGGGGTATGTGTGGTTCTCGCTGTGCAATTCCTTTGACTGTACTTGATTTTGTCAGTGTCTCAGTCTAAATGTTCTGCCTACTCGATCCCGTCTTGTGTCCTGTTTCACGATCAAGCCTCTGTTCAGCTGTCTTCCCCTCCGTCACTCTGGTCTCTGTCCCTCAGGCTGCAGCACGCTGAAGAGAAAGCCAGAGAACAAGCCAAAGGGTCCGAGGATCCGAGCGGCAGCACGTCCAAAGACCAAAAGAGAGAGAAGAGACAATCCGACGAGTTCAAGCCCACAACAGGTTCTGTTTCACGGCGTATTAGAAGAGCAGCGAAATGGGAGGAGATGCTTTGGTCGGCATTGGGTCTGGAGGTCTGTTCTTCTGGGTCCAGTTCATTTCAGGGGCCAGTTAAAGAGAGAACTTTTGATTTCTTTTTTTATTCACAGTTGGGGGAAAAATACTTTTCGATCCTGCGACTTCACCCACTTTGCTGCTCTAATTAAGTGTCTTTTAGACTGAATATATCAAGGCCTGGAATTTCATCATTTTAGGGCCACGGCCAATTTGAGGGCACAAAGGCCAAATGTCAGAGCAGTCAGTCCATCACATAAAACAGTTTAAGAAATATTTAATCTCTTTTAAACCTCTTCTTTTCTTTAGTTCGGGGTTTGGGGAAGACCTTTGGCTTCCAGCCTAAGATGCATCGTCTGCGTCTTGTTCATAACTTCCTCTGGTACCTGATTTACGGGCATCCGGGCAACGACTCCGCTGACTTCCAGTCCATCGCTCAAACGCCAACAGACGTGAGGTGCTCCGATCCTGACGCCAAACATCCGAAAGAGTCCACAAAGAAAAACAGACAAACACGGCCATCTGAAAAAGCCGCCTCTGGCTCTGCGGACCAACAAACGGCAGATTCTACAGAGTCCAACCTGGTTTTGACGTTAACATCGGGTGATGAAGAGGAGGTGAAGGATAAAGCAACACCTGCACACTCTCAGTCTGACTTGAAAGGTGAGACAGCATCATGTGTGGGAACTCCCCTGTAGTAAAAGGTTTGGGCTTGTTTCTTTGAGTTCTGCATACTGTTATTTATCACTGCACATGGGGGCTTGAATGCATATTATAGTTTATTATGTGGACAAGAGTTTATCTTTTAGGGTAGGACTGTTTTCTCCCCCCCATCCAACCACCCTGATTGTTCTACGATATTCTCCCCGTCTCTGATAGTGTACGCCGATGAAGACTCCTGGAAGAAATTCATGCCTCCTGTCCGAGTACACAAGGAGTTCACCAGCGGCTGGGCGATGGTCGGAGACCTGCTCCACTGCCTTCCTCTCTCCATCTTCATTCAAGTCATTCAGATCAACTATCAGGTGAGAAGACGAACCGTGTTTGGGTTTTTGGAGGACAGACGACAGAAAATTGATTTTTAAAGGCAAATACAATAACGATAAGTTTGGAGCAGGAAAAAGATGATTAATCTGCAATGCAATTACATCGTGAAATTGTTCTATTTATTTACAATTAGCAATGCGCTCTTCTGTGGTTTATGCCTGGCCAGGATTACTTCTGTTGCGCGCCTCGTTAAATTGTTCAATGCGACTCTTACAAGCTATTAATGTCGGTGAATGTTCCCGGAGAGAAGAGGATGAAGAAAGAAACATGCAGAACATAAAACCACATTTGCTGCCTTGTGTCCACAGGTGGATGGACTGGAGGACTATCTCAACGATCATGTGAAGCAACACCATCTTGTTAGAGCGCTGCCCGCCAGAATGAGAAGACAGCTGCTTTACAAACGGTGACTTTCTCTCTGTCTCTCTCTCTCTCTCGCTCTCTCTGTGTGCATCGTAACTGTTTATTCTAAATGGAGTATTTGTGGGTTCTCTACGTCAGGAGATACATCTTCTCTTTCCATGAGAACCTGCAGAAGTTGGTCTACATGGGTCTGCTGCAGTTTGGTCCTGTGGAGAAGTTCAAGGAGAAAGACCAGGTACACAGAAACAAGTCAGCGGCGTCAGCGCTACAGAAACACTCCACAGGAAGACAAGATGTTTGGTGTTGAAGTAGTGAATTCAGAACATGCTAATTTGAACATTTTTAAGTGGTTACAGCATGTGCTGTTTTTTCTAATTTTACTGCAAACCAACATAGAGCAGCTATACAAACATACAAGTATAGAAGTAACTTCAAACAATACAAAATTGAAGAGGGCTTAATTTCACACCAGATGTTTGTCCAACAGTAGTTTAAGGAATCAATAGCAATGTTTTCATTCACATACTTTTATGCACATTACATTAGAAAAGTTGAGTGGGAACAGAAAAATTATATAAATCTTCCTTAATTGCACAAAGAAGTTTCTTACGCTCGCTTGAGGGGGAAACGCCTTTGTCGAATAAATGTTGACACAGCGAACATTTAGCACATGATTCATCTGCTTTTTCTGCAATTAATGTCTTTCTGAAGACATATTTTGATATTGTCTTCGTGACCGGACAACGTGAAATATGGCCAATTTCAGCTGACATGAAAGAACAATTAAAACGTAGACCGACCATTTGGTGGAAACGCGCCTAATTCGCATTCCTATTTTTTTGGAGAACATTTCTCTTCGGCTAAAAGGGAACAATGAGCTGACTCTGGAAAATGTATAGATCAAAATGAAGTAAATTCTCTTTTCATGCGTGTCATATTTTTTCCTCCACATCTGCTCTGATCCAGGTGTTTGTGTACCTGAGGCGCAATGCCACCATTGTCGACACCACCAGCGCTGAGCCTCACTACTGGCTGGTCACCGAGTCAACTGACAAACCGTTTGAGAGGCGCCAGTACACTTTTAACACCGTCGAAGACGTAGAAAACTACTGGTTTGACCTGATGTGTGTCTGCCTCAATACACCACTGGGTACATGCACACACTCTGGCACACAAAAGCAGAATCACTCACAGCACTGGTAACCATATGGAAAAATATAATTTTCAATTTGTGTTTTCAGTTTGTATGTTTCTTTTCATGTTTATTTTATTTTTTTTTCTTACTGGTATGTCGTATATTTTGTTCTTATTATAAATGCTTCTATTGTTTCTGTTTTTAACATGTAAAGTGTCTTTGAGTGCCTTTTTAAAGCGCTATATAAATAAAATGTATTATTAATAATTTACAAGATGTGCCCATCTCTCTTTGTTTGCATTTTTTAGGGGTAATCCGCAGTAAGAGAAACACGGATGAAGAAACGGCTCCTTCCTTTGTGCATGAACGCAACGTGTTTGCGGGGTTAGCATACCTGCTAAAGTAAGTGGAGCCTCTGTAAGACAAAGCAGTTTTATTTTTAAGTTCTGATCTAAAATAACTGAGTTGGAGCAGTTCTCTGGGTGTTTGTTCCCGATATGTGGTGCTTAACAACTGAAGCTGCTTCTACATATGTAGTTGTGACGATCTGAGAGGTCTGGACGGTTCATAACCGAGAAGCACAAATGTGTTTTGGCCGAAACCATTAAGTTCTTCGATTAGTTTAAACTTGTTATTGACCAGAGTTCAACAAAATAAAGTTCAACATCTAACCAGAAGTGCTAAAAGAGGGAAAGTGCAGAGTAATGTAAAGAGTATACATAGAGTGATCAGTAATATATAGACCCGTTAAGAGCAGTGAGTGAGGAGTCAGCAGTCAATCAATGTAAGCATCAAACGGGCAATAAAATGTGTTTTAAGAAAGTGTGAGTCACTGCAACCACGAGAGGTCGTTGAGCATGGTAGACATAAATGAGCACCCAAAAATATTGTGCAGTGTGCGAGATTAGCCGTGGACAGACTCAGAGATGCACGCACAAACTCTCCCCTCACACGACAAGTGATAGTAACGTTACCAGGACACAACATGAAGCAAAACACGTTGACAAAGAAGAGGTTGGAGCAGCGTATCATCACCAGTGTGTAGCATTGATGTGTAATTGTATCTGTACACACACACACACACACACACACACACGTACGTAGGGGCTGTCGTGAAGCGTGTGACGACTGGTCGATACCAGGAGACGGTAAAGGAGCCGGAGGTCTGGACTCTGAATTCTTTGCTCATCTTAAACGCAACTGGCTGTGGACCAATCACCTTCTCGCTGTCAAAACGGTAAGTAACGGTGTGTTTGTGCATGAAGTGGGAGACTCCAGCATATTGAACGTGGCCTCATGTTTGTGCACATTTTGTCTGTTGGCTTTTTGTTTTTAGGCCCCGAGTGGTTTGGCGGCGAAGGAGAATAAAATCAGACTGAAGAGCCTCTTGACTAAAAATGCTCTCAGGATTGCACTTAAAGCTGGTGAGTTACTGCTTGAAACTAAACTAATTTTTCTTTTAAAGACGCCCTGTGTTGAATCATGACATGGCTTAATTCAGCGTGAACAATAACGGGAGAAAGAATATGAGTCTTATATATGAATCTCACCCCACGTTTAGACCACAAGGGTGTCGACGCGTTTTGTACTCGCTTGTCTCATGTTGTGGATACGTTCTCATTTTAGTCCGTGCTGATGTCGGCTTTGAGCAGACTCGTATCTCAGCTGCATCTCTCGGGCGTAACCACGACCTGAAGTGTTTGTATACACGAGCTTGATGCCAAATAAAACACTACAACTTAACTACACTTTACTCTTTGGCTGCCACTTTGCTGCTCCACACTTTGAAATGCTCAGACAGACGCTTCAGTATTGTGGTCTTTGTGTTGCTTTTTTTTAAAGCCCAAGTCAGTGTTGTAAGAATCTGATGTCCTTCAAAAAAACTTAACTGTCACAGTTTAATGAATAAAGTACTTTCTATGTGTCTGTGTGTAACAGGAGGAACTGCTACACCTCGTTACGTGACTGGCAAGAGACCACAGATAACAGAAACTGTGGAGGTATGAGTTCAATTGGTTCTATTTTATTACTGTTATATTATCCGTATATACACCTAGTTGCCAGTGTATTAGGTACCCGTAGTCTAATACAACTGTCCTGTAAAAGATCCTACATGAAGGTTATAATGTTCCATTATTGTTGTTATAGAGGTGTTGATTCTATGTGATTATTTTGGAGGTTGTAGTTTGTGGTGCTGTTGACTAAACCTCATTGGCATGAATGGGATGGACAGAATAATAGAAATGCCCCGTCTCAAAACGGTGTCGGTATGTGAGATTGACACACTTGACTGATTCCTACATCTAGTTCAGACTCTGAGAGCAAAGAGTTCAGGCTACAAACAATACGAACTGTTGTTTTCTAACCAGGTGGATATTGAGCCTGCTTCCAGAAACCAGCGGGTGGTCGGAGGAAAGAAACAGAAGAGGAAGAGAAGCAAAAAGGAGGTCGTCAAGGCCTCGCGCAAGAAGAAGAAGGGTACATTATGAGCATTAAAAATGGACTGAAGGCGGACAGCTTACAGATAGTGTGCCTGTCTGATTGCCTGTTTCTTTGTTTTTCTATTTGCCTTTAAAGAGCCCAAGAAACGCACCCCTGCCCACGACGAGGCGGACCACCGAGCCTTAAAAATGATGACCAGACAGAGAGTCTACTGGTCTGTACAGGAAGACTCACTGATGATGCTCTGCAGTGTGGCCACACACCTGCTCAACAGCAAAGTACGCACACACAAATGCATGAAGTAGTGTTTGCTTTAATGGTGGTTCCCTTCAAACAAAATAGTTCCTCCTTGTTAACGGCCTCTTTACCCATCGCATAGGCCTTTGTCTGCTGTTAATGAGGAAATAGACCACTCCCTCTTATTGCATTTGAATAATTTGTAGAGGTAAAGTTATCTTGTACTTAAAAAATGGCAATAGCAAACGTATTATTTTCCTGATTCCTATCCTCCCAAGATAAATCTGAGGGGTCACAAGATGATTCAATCGCAAGAAAAATTGATATTTGCTGCAAAATGTTTAGTTTACGTTCTCTCTGTTTTCCTCATTTTGGCAATTTTTTTTTTTTGTTAAATATTGGATAGTTGCTGCCCTGTAAAAACCATTCATGCCCAAAACATCACGTTTTCATCAGCCGAGTTTCCAGCTTTTTGACGATGCATTTTTCAGCTAATTTATTGTCTTTAAATGGTTTATTTAGCTTAAAACGTCTAAAAAAAACCAACTATTTTTATAATAACAATGTGTAAACGACGCAAAATGGGCCACTCCTAGTGATGAACCTACCGCGAATTATCCGCTGAATCTGCAGCTTCCCAATTTTTCTTTTTTAAAGAATTCTGACATGAACAGTTAAATCATATTTTGAACGTACAAGAATGGTTTAACTTTTTGATTTAACAAATCAATTCAAAGTTAGGATCAGCTGTTTGTACTTGTTTCAATGTATTGTTCACGTGTTGCAGTTAAAAAGGCCATACGTACCTTACTGCGTGGTGAGAGACCTGCTCCACGCAGAGTTTGAGATATCGATGGATAAAACATCTGTCGCTGTCGGCCGTCGCACGCGATACATCCTGAAAAACCCTCAGACACTTCTGAACTACAGGTAGGCACTAATAAAGGAAACACACATTTACTAAACGTAAACCTGCAGTTTGATTCATCAGCTGTGTGTTTCAGGATCTGCCTGGCTGAGGTGTACCAGGACAAACCTCTGATGAAGCTGTTGGAGTCGAAGAAACCTACTGCTCCAAACAATCCAGATGTGCGTTGTTTTTGTTTTGTTGTCAATATTGTCTGATATTGTTTTTTTTGTGTCTGAAAGCTTGAAGTTCACTTATTGCTATTTCCTTGATAATATTTCTGCCTGTGTTGTTTCAGGATTGTGGTAAATCGTTCTCTGAGTATGCCAGGCTGCTCAGACAGAAGTTCAGCGCTGTTCTTCTGAGCACTCGGGATGTGATCATGCCGGACACAAAACGTCAGCTCTTCTCTCGGTAAGAAGAGGAAGAGGAGGTTTGATGTGCTCACTCTAAACCGGCGGCGATGGCCGGAACAAGAAAGCTGAGCGCAGGATGTGATGTAACGCTGTATCTGTGTGTTACAGGTTCAAGGTTTCGGCAATAGAGAGTAGGAAGCAGGTGTCGTGGAAAGACACTCTCAACTGGTGAGGATTCAATTAGACTTTCTTCTACTTAATACATTTTAACTGTTATGGTGGTAGTTGATTGTTTGTTTTCTGTCAATTGCAGCTCAGACGACATTCATGCCATAGTGTTGCATAACGTGATCCAGAGCACTCTGGCCATGACCAACTGTCAGATGAAGTCGTCCAGATCCTTTCAGGTACGGCCATCTTTAATTTTACTTCCTCTTGTTCGTTAAAGGTGCAGTTAGCGATTCTACTCCAATTTTTTGTCAAATCTCCCTGCAGTCCGCTGGCGGTCCTTCTGAAAGACAATTCTGGTGTTCAAACACAGCCCTGGCTCTGTAAATAGGAAACAGACAAACAAAGCGGCTCGGACCCAAGCGGCAATCTGTGGCTTTAAGAAATGAAGCAAATGTGGAAGCAACAAAAACAGTTCCTCAAATGGTCACTTGGCTCCAAAAGCAAGTCAATCCCCAAAGACCCCCCTGTTAAAATGCCCAACTTTACAGCAGAAATAAACACGTTTTCAGCCTTTTACAAAAAATGTTTTTGCTCTCAATAGCTAATATTCCGGTTCATAAACAGTTTATTTAACTCACTCGTCTAAATTATATTTAGGCTTAAAGTTGGGTATAATTGAGGGTTTGGCGGCTTTGAGTGACAGGCGTCACCCGGGTCTGCCTCAGCTACACCGACGATCAACCTCTGACCGGAGGTCGGGCTTCCGCGACGACGCGGTTATTAGCTGTAATCGTCGTATTAGCGGCGGCAGTTAGCTAGCCAGTGGGGCACACATACTGGGACTCACATGCACTAACACGCATGCACGGCTACCAAAAATAAATAACAACACAAGCATTGGGAGACGACTTCATTCTCTGCTCAGGTAGATTTTACTCCACTGTATCTTTAAATAGCAAAGAGTTGATTGCTGCTATATTAATGCTCTGAATTTAAATGTAGCACACAAATAAACTGTGTAGCACATTTCACGAGCACAGCACTACAAAGAGCTTCTCATAGACGTAATAAGTGTGAAACCACCATTAAATATGAATAAATAAGACAAGTGAGTCATGAGCTGCTTTTTAAAGTTATCCATTTCTCACTCTCCTTTCATCAGACACTCTTAGGTAGAAAACACACACACACACACCTCTGACTGACCACCTGTCCTCTTTCTTAGACCTTCCACATGTACAGTAAGTATAACCAGGAGCTGCTGTGCCAAGTGTTCATACAATGCAGGAAGAGGGGTCTGGTCAACCGCCGGCGTATCAATCAGCCGTTTGGGCCCAAGAAGAACCGAGCGCTGCCCATCCTGCCCATGTCCTACCAGCTGTCCCAGTCCTACTACAGGTACAAAGATCACTGTGAATACTCAGTTTACTTGTACTAGTACACATCATCTCACGAGGTGCATCTGGTGTCAACCACCTAATTGTAATGAACTTAATGGCAGCCAAATATAATACACAAATTAAGATTTCTGTTTTAACTTGCTTCTTTAATTTTTGTATTAGTTCCCCTACATTCCTATTTAAATTACCTATTTATTTATTTTATTTTACATTTTTCAATTTCATTTCTATTTTTTAATTCTATTTTTAAATATTTATATAAATTTTTTTTAAATTTTTTTTATGCATTATTTTCCGTTTTGTCTTTAGCATGTAAAGAATCACATTGCTGTTCTTAAGATACCTTAAAGGAACTGCTTATCTTCTGATGTCATTCCTGAGTTTAGTTTCCTGTGAACATTTGGTGAGACGACCG
Organism: Anarrhichthys ocellatus; assembly: GCF_004355925.1. Taxonomy (NCBI): domain Eukaryota; kingdom Metazoa; phylum Chordata; class Actinopteri; order Perciformes; family Anarhichadidae; genus Anarrhichthys; species Anarrhichthys ocellatus. The sequence goes on along the minus strand of NW_022280058.1, from coordinate 677,939 downwards.
TCTTGAACCATCTGATGTCTCAATATTTAAATCGTTGCCACACTATGTTACTGCTTGATTGCAAAGCTCATTGACCACGCCTCTCCCACTCCTTCCCGACAGGTGTTTCTCCTGGCGCTTTCCTCACTTGCTGTGCACGGATTCCTTCCGCTTCTTGAGGAATCTGATCAACAACGGGACGGGAGACGGCACACCCGTTGTTGAGTTCTACCATGAAACCGAGAACCGGTCGGAGAGCGGCGAGGAAGTGTTGGAGAGAAGAGCGGGGTCGGAGAAGAAAAAAAGACAAAGGAAGGAAGACGGACGAAGACCAGTGAGTGAACCAGACGTACAAGCAGACACAGCAAACAGTGCCTCCACAAAGGAAGGAGAGAACGACCAAAGTAACACGGAAGGAGAGGAGAAGTTGATGGAGGTGAACAATGAGAAAACAGAGGCGGCGAGCAAAGCAGACGAACGGACAAACCCAGAAGATTGCCTCACAGCTGGTTCTGGTGAAGATCAACCCAGCAGAGAGCAGACAGACGATCATCTGCCCAAAGAAGAGGAGCCTCCAGATGTGTCGGAGATGCTGCGGTTCTCCATCGACTCTCCAGGTGGAGCCTGTTTGGTGTCTCTCAGCCTGATGTCTCTGGGACTGCTCAGTGTCTACATGTCCATACCGAAACAGATGGTGGTGGTGGACAGCAACCTGGTGGACAACGATGTAGTCAAGAGGTGAGTCCAAATCCGTCACTGTTTGTCCAGAGTAACGGGAACACTGAAGAGAAGCTGCTAAGAGCACCACTGATGACAAAGTGAGACAATGAAAACACTTCAGTGAGCTTATTTAGCTCTATTGTTTATTGTATGCTCTATTGTTGATTTCAGTGATGCTTTATTGTTATTGTTAACTTATTAAATGTCTCCTGAAGTGTTCGCTGAGATTGATTCACCAGCCAATGGAAACACTGTTGAAGATATAACAATGTTGAGGTAAGCATTTGTTTTCCAGTATGGCAGCTCTGGATGACGAGGACGATGACGATGACGATGGTGAGGAGTGTGACGGGAGGAAAAAATTAGAAGTGAAGGCACATCAAGCGTCTCACACCAACTACCTGATGATGCGCGGATACTGCTGTCCTGGCATAGGTAGAGTTTACATTTTTTACTTGTACATACATGTTTACATGTATAGCGCACGCTTTTTTCTCACTCTGGTGGATGGCAGAAAGTAAAGTTTATTTTATCAGCAAAATCACTTGAATCACTTTGGATTAAACAAAGAGGAGAAAAATAATTAGGCAACAACAACTTTTTGTGAAATGTTTAGTTTAGGACCGTAGCAAATGAAATGGTGAAACATATTAAACAATGATTACATTTATTGTGTTTAAAAGTGTTTCTTAAGTTACTTTAAAGTTCACAATCACAAGTGTCTCAATACGCTTTACGCTTTTAGAAAAAGACAATAGTAGATGTTAAACATATTGAAACGAGCAATGGATTGGTTGAAGAGTAGGTAGAATTTTATTTGTATTTATTTGATTGAAGCCCTAATTAATTGATTAGTCTGCTGTCATTGTTCGAGCAAAAATGCCAACCAATCTCTTTTTTTTACTCCTTAAATGTGAAGATTCTCTGTTTTTATGTCATAAATTTAACATTTTTGTGTTACGGTGTGTTTTGTGTAAAAACTTAAAGATAGATTAGTCGGTAAAGAAAATACTAGTCAGCTGGAGCCCTATTCAGATTTATATAATTGAGATTTTGCTTTGTTTCTAGTCAAAATACGTAACCTCAACACCAGTGACAACATCGTGGTGGAGTCGTGTTTTATAAGCTTGCGGCTGCGCAACACACCCGCTCACCACCTGTTCAGTACGGAGAGTAAGTATCAATGCATGTAACACACATACAAACACCGTTTCATCTGCAGGAATAACTCTTTATTTTCCTTTTTCCTTGGTTTTTAGGCTCCCCACCGCTGGACTTGACTAAATGCGGTCCATCCCTGCTGCCCTCCGTCCTCACCTACTTCACCCGTTCCCCCTCCTCGTGCTCTCCCAACAGTGTGAAGGAGTGTGACAGGCGTTTGATTCAGCAGAGAGGATACACTCCTCATGACATCAAAGCATGTGCTCAGCTCAGGAGGAGCTTAAATGCTGCTGGTGTGAATGGCTTGGACATACGGGACCTCTACCACAACCACACACACCTGGAGGAGCCATGGTTTGGACGCACCAGGAGCCTGCAGCAGTACATGGAGGTAAACGCATGTATAACGCAGGGATAGCTTACTCCAAAATCATAAATGCATATGTTTCCCCTTACCTGTAGTAATACTTATCAATCTAGATTGTTGTGGTTTGAGTTGCGGTAGAGATATCTGTCTTCTCTCCGATGTAATGGAAGTAGATGGCGCTCGGCTTGTGGTGCCATCTAGGTAAACATTAATGGTGTCCTCCTCGGCCAAGCTGTAACATTAGCTAGCTCAGTTGAGCCTCTGCGAATAGATGAACGGCTCCTTCTGTGCGGTCCAAGTGTGGTCGCTTCTGGCTCCAAAAAAAACAAGATGGCGGCAGCTGAACTCGAGGCAACTGAACTCGAGGCTTCAAAACGATAGCCCACACTTTGCTCATCTTTTTGTTTTTGGAAAAGACACCACTCGAACTCTAAAAATTCCCTTTGCATGTTGAGGAATCCAGAGCCTAGTTACAGTCAGTCTTGTATAACTGCAGTTTGGTGAGGGGTTTAGCGAACAATTGGTTTTCCTTGTTTCTTCTTCTTCTGTTTCTGCCCGATCTGTATTTTTCCATTTCTGCTCCAGGAGTTACAAGAAGATGGCCAGGTGATAAAAGTCGGGGGTTTGGGCGTCCGTTGGGTGCTCATGCAGCACGCTGATCCGTGGTTGCTGACTGTGAACTCCAAGCAGTGGTCCCAGTCCCGCTTCTCATCCGAAAGACACCCGTTTTTGGAGAAAGTCCACAACATCCCCTTCATGCGCAAGAGACCCAAGCTAAAAGTCCGACCGGAGGCCGAGGAACCGCCTGCGAAGAAAACGGTTTTGGTCGAACAAGAAGGCGAGGACAGACGGGACTTGGGGGGAATGTCGAGTGACGCAACTAAAGAGCAACTGAATGAGGAAGAACAGCTGGAAAAGCAGAAGGAGCAGCCAGGTGAGGGGAGCGGAGACAAATCGTTGAACCTGGAGGAGGAGGAGGAGGAGGAGGAGGAGGAGGGAGGAAAGCTGATGAAGCCCGAAGAGGACAGAGAGCAGGAGACGGTGGAAACTGAGGGAAGATGGGAAGAAAAGAAAGATCATAGAATTCGAACGAGGAGTATCGACAGAAGAGAGGAAGAAGCGTGCGCTCTACCAACGAGACCAGCTGGTGTTGATCATGAGTAAGTGCAGACTATGACTGATTATCTAATCGCAGTTAAAGAGGCGTGTCCCTTTTCTTGTGCGTCATCTCTTTCTCCTCTATTCCACACAGGGAAAATGTGAGCTTCATCAGCCGGCCGTGGCGCATGGTTGACGGCAATCTGAACCGGCAGGTGTGTAAGGGCATGCTGGAGGCCATTATGTACCACATCATGTTCCGGCCGGGACTCACGCAGCAGACTCTGGTGGAACATTACAAAGACGTGTTGCAGCCAATGGCGGTGCTCGACCTGGTGCAGGTAAACGGAAACACTATCGCGTGATGCTCATTGGTACGTTAGGTTGTTTCACATCGGCTGATAAACCCGTCTCCGGTGAGAGCCATGAAGCTTTGGGAAGCTTCATGGCTCAAGTAATGCATTTTATTCATAAGTGATTTATATAGTCCAGATCTACCCTTGAAATAAAGCTTTTTTCTTTTTTAATACACTGTCCTCATTGTCTCCTCCCCAGGCGCTCATAGACATGGGCTGTGTGACGAAGAAAACTATGTTTAAAGCTTCTAAACCCTCACTGTTCGCCCGCTCCGTGCTCCAGACGAGCCCGGACACGAAAGTGAAGGTTGAGGATCCGGGTCAGGTGTTCTACGAGCCCACCATCAGCTGCTGCCTGCGGCTCAGTCAGGTGTTACCCAACGAACGCCACTGGAACTATTGCATACCGTGAAAGGCAGACCGTATCTGGTATCACACATTCTGTGAAGGCTTTTGGAGTTTAAGTTAAAAGTTGTTACAAGCCTAAATAATGTCATTTAATGTTTCATGTCATCAGGTTCTTTGACAGATTTTACTTCTGGTTTTACAGAACGAGGATTTCTTTTTCCATTTTTTCTCTATAGATTTTTTTATTTGTTTTTCTCAGAATTTGAATAATTAAAAAGTAATTCTAAGACAGAAAAGTATGTGTTCCTTTTTTTTGTATGCTAAATAACTTTTTAAATTATTAATAAAAGTGCATTGCATTACATTCTTGACCTGTACTTGTCAGTGTTCATGTGTGTTCTGTTGTTAGTGAATTGCTATCGCACTGCTCAGACTCCCCGAGAAGGCTAATGCCAGCCGTGCTGCTAAAGTAGCCTCTGTGTGAGTGTTGGGCTTCAGATTCAGAAATTGTTGTTTTTGTAGTCAGGAAGCCTAATTTAGCGGTTCAGTTGGTTTTGTAATCTCTGATGTACAGTAACCTCCAATTTCCTGAACACTGGAGTAAGTTGAAGTCGGTCTGTATGACACCTCTTTCTGTTCAGATTGTGTCGCTCTGCTGCTCTTTTCTGAGCAAAAACCAAGTTTAAAATAATAATAATAATAATGCAGTTGGTAGGGTACAAGCACTATGAGAGACTTGTTGTACTATAACGAGCCCAGTATTCATGGGAGGGCCCTCAGGAAACTGAGTGATAAAGATCACCGGGAAGTTGAGGAATGTTTGCTTTCAGTTCTGCACTCCGAACTGTTTCCACATTAATTATATCAGAACAAAACTTCCTCTACATTGTCTTCCTGAAGTACCCAACTTTCAGTTTAGCCCACCTTACAGGCCTGCAGATATGGTGTGCCGGATCAGTCGTTCTGACCGTGTGGTAACTTGGTAGTTACTAGTTAGTGGTGGTAGGTCAATAGGTTAATAGGGTTAGGGTTAGAAATAGAATAGAGTTTTGCTTGTCGGACTCAAACCATTAAACACAATAGCAACATTTTTACTTTCTTTATTTGACCGTGCACATGGAGTTCATGTTCTAGGTATAGATTTGTATTTAGTGGATTATTTCTCTAATGTGAAAAATTATATATTTTCCAGTATGTGTTATGATTTCTTGATTATGTCAATGTGTTCCTTGAATGGTTGACTGCACTGATCTGAAACTAAATGAATTGTATTTCTTTATTAGGGTTCAATGAGAAGAGTCGGGGCAGTCAGTAGAGTAAAGATAATAGAGGCAGCACTCTGATTGTGTAAAGTCCCTTTGAAATGAGTCTGGTGTCTGGAGAACGGGATGTATAAACCTGGACCGTCTCTGGAGATCTGTACAATGCCACACTTTCACTTTCATGAGACTATGAAGACGACATAAGAGAGAAGGAGCGGATGTGTGGTGTAAAAACAGGCTGCGCTGCCAAACATTGTTCGACTGCAATAGAAAACCCATAAAAACAGCAGAGCGGACTCATTCACTCTCTGACCACCTTTGGGTTTTATGTTGGGACGGTTATTATTTTTTAACTGACAAAAAAAATAACTTGGGATAATGTTTTTCCGTTTTATTCTTTTGGTTGTTTCTTCGATGAGTTTCCTGCGCAGTGTGTCCAGTTGTGGTGAGTGAAGAGTTTTCCATCTGGTTTCTCTTTATAAACTAGATTTCCTGTGATGATCTGTACTGGTTGTTTAAAAAAGAAATACTTTTGCTGTTGAATTTTGGTGATGCACACTCAGAAACACCTTTACCTTTCACGACGTACTTGAATATGAAAGTATTTTCTCGTGTTTTCTAATATTTTATGATTTCTGTCCAGTGCCTTTATTATTAAATCACATTTGACTTATGATTCCTTTGGACATTCATCATTTTGTATTGTTGTTATTAATTAGTTGTGGCCCTATTCTCTGGAAGTGTCTGCCTTAGAATCTGAGGGGATCCATCTACGCTGTGAACATTATTAAAAGAAAGCTGACATGTCTTTTTAGTCTGAATTTAAGGTGCTTCGTCATCTGTTGCCTTTAAGTCTTAATCACTGGTTTCATGCTATTTTTTAGTCCTTGTGTTTATTTATTCTCGTGCCTCGAGAATTCTCAATTATTTTTAAAATGTTATCGCTCATTGTACATTTTATATAAATACCTTGAATAAATAAAGGCATATAGGCTAAAACTTAACTGCATCATCTAATATTAGTGTATGAAAGTTTACTTTTTGTATGGAAAATGCTTTAAAAGTGTATCTGAATGTTAATGTCACATGAAGCTGTTTAAAACCACCACCTTGTCTGTGTTACAGAGGAAAGCTGTACAGATAAACCAGTATTCACTCCGTCCAGACTGGTGGTGAAGTTCGGTGACCCGACCTTTGCCACCTGCTCTGTGTGTCAGCATGATTGCATCAACAACTTATATAAATTGGAAAGCCCTGTTGGAAACCAGACGATGAACGGAACCACGATTTCATGGACAGTTGACAGACTGACCGAGTGGCACACATCTCCCATCTGCTTTTATAATAACAAGACGAATTACCAGTGT
>NW_022280058.1:657298-671271 GCF_004355925.1 Anarrhichthys ocellatus | reverse complement strand
ACTGTGAGTCTGACAAGAGAACATCAACACATCTTAGCCGATAAACACAGTGGAGTATTTAGCAGCTGAAGAGCAACATATTTTCCTCAGTAGTTAGTGGAGACGGAAAGCAGTGCTAAAGAAGAGGGAATATTGACTTATATTTCTCAGGTGACCAGAAACATGACTCCATATGAATGTTAATGCTAACTCATGCTAACGCTGCCCCCAACTGTTCCAAAACCCCCAATTATTTCATACCACGCTGTAAAATCATGTAGTCCACCAATTTGGTTTGGATTGAATTATCTCATTGGATGTATTACCTTGACATTTTGTAAAGAAATTCGTGGTTCACAGAGGGTGAATTCTGCTAACTTTGGTGATCCCCTGACTTTTCCTTTAGCACCACCATGAGGTTGATATTTCAACTAAAGGATGAACTTTGGTGATCAATAAAACGTTTTGTGTATGTCCCTCATAAGATAAAAAGAAATACTAAGAATTTGCCTCTTAACATGCTCCTAATACAGTAAGATGATCATATGTTTTGTACATCAAAACAAAGGATAGTTTATTGTTATTATAACTACAGCTGCTCCTGGTCCTCCATGTTTTGGAGTAGAAGTATATAATAGCAGAAACTGAAAGTGAGTGTACAACAGTTCGGTACTTTCCAACCCTTCTCTACACAATGAATTGTATATCTACACCGAGAACCAAATGTTCCCACGTTACTGTAATGACATGTTGTGTTTCATCCTCAATCAATTAACTATGAACAGACAAGCCTCAGCTAGCGGGGTCATCGCATCCGGACCCAATCACCGTCACGGAGGGAAAGCCTCTACAACTGAACTGCTCCACCGTTGGAAACCCCAGCCCCTCGTACACCTGGACGCTGCCGTCAGAAAGCACTTCGACCTCCAATAGCAGCAATATCACGATCAACTCTGCAACTCTTGCGGATGAGGGGAAGTACATCTGCTCTGTCAGCAACAGCGTGGGGACTGTCACTGTGGTGTTCAACGTGGATGTTCAAGGTGAGTTTTACTGTCCGCTCTTCAGAGGTTATGACTGTTACTGTAAAGTGAGCGCAGCAGCCACAGTGTTGCTTTCGCTGGAGCTTTCTCACAGCAGACGAGAAGTGATTCTCACCCGTGACCTAAGGATGGAAGGAAGTTCATTGTCACTCTTTTGGTATTTGGTGTTGATCTGACGTGGAGTATTCTCTGCTCCTTTTTTTCTTCACCCCTCACAGAACTTCCTGCAACAAACTACAGGGGAATCATAATAGGCTTGATAGTTGGTGTTGTGGTCGTCATCTTGGGCCTAGTTGGATACTCCTATTGCTACAAACACCATCGAATGGGAGAGTACAACCTGAAGGACGTTTTCCGTCCGCACAGGTGGCACGCTGCCGTGCCCACTGCAGAGTAAGCCTGCGGGAAGGCATGAAAATGTGTATGGATCTAATGACATAAAATGCCCCAAATGATTTTAAAAAAAACAGCGTTTAAGTCAAGTTTCAACTTGTGTAACCTTGAATGGAACAAGTCACAAGCTTCCTTAAGAACTATTTTTCAGGACTGCTGTTGAAAAGTATAGCTGGCTTGCTAACTCCGGCATATTTCCAGAAATGTTGATTCATGTGTGTTGTCCTAAAACACACACTCAAAAGTATGTGAATATAATATTTCACAGTTGCCATAAGCAAGTTGTCGGACCAGTCCCTGCTGTAGTTTTATGCAGAATTATAGTTTATTGATTATGGATGTAGACTGCTGGCAGAGAATTTTTTGTTCTAAAAGTGTACAGATTTACTGTTTAGTTTTAAGATATCAATATCTATTAATAATAATAATATAAATAAAGTTATTATCATTATTATTATTATTATTATTATTATTAAATGAACACAGGCTATTGTGTAAATTGATTAATGCGAGACTCAAAAGTTAAAGTAGCAAATAAACAAGTTATATATAAAATAAAATAAATTTGAACAATGAAACTGAATTTTAACTAGTTATATTTTTTGGTGCTTATGTGGCCGCCTGAGGCTGAAACATCCCATGCAGCTGTTGAACATGCTGTTTTACTGTTTCTCTCTGTTGTATACCGGCTGTGTTACTGCAAAATACTTCATAACTTTATGTAGAGATGTGTTGTAAATAGAATATAATTGTGTGAAAACACGTACACTGAACTTCAAGGCTTTGTGTTAAACCACTGAAAGCTTGTGCCTGACCTCTTCACAACCCACAGCGCAACAGTTTCCGTTTGAATGTGTTTGGTGCATGTGTGTGTGCATGTGTGTGTGCTGTGTTGTGACACTGAAAAAAAGAGGAATTAATTTGAGCAAAAACTGTACAGTAATGAACTGCACACTGGAATATGCTTTGACCACCTTTATTTTAGAAATTATAAATAAACGATCACTTTGTACAATGAGATGCATCCCAGTCTCTTCTATTATTATTTTACTGTATTTCTAAAGTAGTTGCAAATATATGGAGACAGTGTTAAAACACCACAATATTGATGCACCATTATATTAAATATTAAACGTTTTATTTCCTTATTTTGTCATGGGCCTTACATTCCAGTGATCCAATGGAAGAATCTGAAATTGCCTCAGTTTAAAATGGAGTGATGGAAGTGGAAGACGTAATTATAGATTTCCTGTTTGTGAAATCCTTCATCGCTAGCTGGACTCTTGACGCTTTTTGATCTCTGGGGCTTTTACGGGGAACTCCGCTGCAGAGATCATGTTTAGGGTGAAGTGAGTAAACGCATCCCATGTTACACCCTTACTCTTTTCCTTGCCTCCATTACTACCTCTCCTCTCCTACCAGGAAGAAACTTGGAGGAGATGAAAAGAGGAAAAAGGAGGACATGAGAAAACTTTGATTATAGATAAACTTTTGAAAAAAAAAAAACTCCACAATGTTATCTGCACTATTATCCAACTAGTGTTCATGTTGGCTACACAGTATGTCTAGCTAAGCATTTGTGGTTTTCTCATTGCAGGGAATACATTTCCCTGATTGGCCTAAATATTTTTTTATTAACATGAGACTGGAAACAGGTCCATCCATCCTAGTGTACAGTAATGTAGAACAACCGTACAACTGAAACGGAATGACAGCCTACATTATTTTGCAAGCTATCACTGAATATTGTGGCCCTAGTTCATGGTGTTATCACCAGCTCAGAAAACACTTCCAGAGGAAACACCTAGGCATCCTGGAACTCTTGTCCAGCTCTTGCTTCAGTGTTTATGGTGGCAAATGAAAACACATTTAAAAACATGTGATTTGTCATACCCTTGTTACTCATAACACTCATATTAAAAATCTCCCTGGAAGCTCCTCAACACACAGGCGACTGGATGTAGAAAGTGAAACAATGGGCAAATAAACTTTGGCAGTGACATCATAACAAGGTGACTAAAAATCCATTAAAAAAACTGAATATAAAGTATTATTCACCATCCATTAACCTGTTGTGTTTTTTGGAGAATACTTTTAATACATTTTAATTTCTTAAAGATATCACCCTAAATGTTCTTCTACATTCTCCAGATTTTAAGACATTAACTGCCCAAGATTAAAAAAGAAAAATAAAGTGTTGAATGATATAAATATATAAATAACATTATCTTTTAAAAAAAAATCAGTTTTAAGGAAACTATGTCAGAAAACAGACAAACAAGAAGACATTTTACACACGAAAAACCTGACTTACACATTGTGAAATGTGTGTTTATACTAGATGTTGTAAATGTTACAAGATGTAAAATAATGATACATTTTGTCCAGTATCCATCTGTTTAATGTGTTTATGCTATACTTCTATTACATTTCTGATGTAAATATTGTAAGTTTACTTTTTACCCCACTACATTTATTTTACACTTATAGTTACTAGTTAATTTTTACATATTTTACATATAAATAAACGTATGATATGCTTATTATATTAAATAATGCAGTACATACATACATAGCCTACTATGTTATAATCCCAGTGGAAGACCCATAGACTGTATAAAAGAAGTAAGCCTATACAAAGTATCTAAAACATTGACTAAGTACTTCCTCCATCACCAGCAGAGACCTCCACTACTATCATATTATTAATTAATGTGTCACAATTACAATTAGTTTGTGTGTTTAGGCCATTTAAAAATAAACCAAGCCCGCGCTTGTTGATGACGTGTTTAATTGGATTCCTGTAAACGCCGTGTGGCTTGCTGCCCGTCTCGCTAAGAGGATTGGGAAACGATCAATCTCCGTCTTGTTTCCTGCCGCCTTGTCGGTGCATTGTCCTGCAGCTGAACATCTCTGCTGTTTCCCCTTTTTACTGAAACTGAAAAACGCGGAGGAGAAAAGAGAAAAGAGGGACAGAAGGAGCCGCAAAGATGAGCACCGGAGCGGGCATCGATTACAGCGTCTGGGATCACATCTATGTGTCCGACGATGAAGATGTGACCAATCCGTACGTGGACTCACCGAGCTTGTTCAGAATGAGACACCGGGTCAGCGGTAGTGAAGTGGTAGCCGTGCAGTTCGGAGTCTTGTACCTGTTTTAGTTTTACCAGTAGAAGTGACTTACAGTGGTTTGCAGAAAGATGAAAAGAAAGTGCTGACGTACTATCAGCATGGTCCAATAGTCACTATTAGTTTGCTGTCACAACTAAAAGAAATTGTCACAATATCTATTTTGCTTCTTTCAAGAGAAATTAATCAGACACTCAGCCAAGCTAATATCATTTGATTTTAAATAGATATTTTATTGTTATGTCATACACGTCGGCTGAACAAGAAAATGCTGCGAAGAATTGCCAAAGTTATGTTTTAAGGTTAATTCTTGGTAATAATAATAATAATAATAATAAGTTACGGTCCACTTACTCTCCAGAACTTACAACCATATTGCATTGCCTGTGTCTTAACTAGCCCTTTCCACAGCTTTCCATTGCATCTACAGGACGTAATTATCCATAAATCTTTATCCACTGATGAAGATATGAGATGCACTTGAAAGCTCCGGATAAAGCCAATAAGAGGACCTTGAGTTAAGATTATTTTGCCAAACTGTTCTGTGTCACCGTCAGTTTGTCGGTCAGACAGCACTGACGAGTTTATTCTTCAACAGTAAAATCGTATTTCATTTTAATAAGAAAGTAAATATTGCCTGAATTAAAATTGTGTCCGATTTTTGGGTCCCAATCCAACTGCGCTGACATTAAATAATGAGGCATAAAATCACAGGTTGCTTGATACTAAATGCATATATTGTGGAGCTAGTGTGGCTGCTTAATGCATTGGTGAAGCTCAGTTTGTATGGCTCTGGTTCTGAGTAAATAATGAGCTTAGCCGGCACCGAGCTGTCACGTGACTAGTTAAGTGAAATGACTTGTGGTCTCCAGCATCCCCCCTGGTTTCCCTGGTCTATTTTCATTCCAGTATTTCTTAAATCTGTGGAGAATCACAGCTCGCTCATATGTAGGGAAACTCACAATAAAATCTCTGGCTGATATGTTTGACATGTTAAACCCTTTGAACCTCAAATTTGGCCTTGCGTGTGTTTTTTTTAGTTAAGATGACAAAAATGAGGTTCAACAAGTCATTCTGATTCACGCCCTCAACGTGTTTCATTGTCCAGCAACAGGCATGTAGGTCATCTGTGTCATATGTTTCTGTGTCATGTTTCTTTTTTTATTTGCTCTCATCCACTCTGGGCTGCCACAACAGGCCCGGCTGGAGAGACTGGCTGAGTTTCAGCAGAGAGGGGAAGATCTGGAGTGCAACGTATTGGAATGCAAGAGGCAGTTAGAGGAAGCCCAGGGACGACTTAGAGAGCTGGAGGAAGGACGGAGAGAGGGAGAGGAGGACGAGGACAGAGAGGCTGAGCTGAAGAAAGTCCAGGACGAGGTGAAAAAACTGAAAAAGGATGAAAAGTCGTTTGAGAAAATGATGAAAGAACACCGGCGAGAAGGAAAGAAACTGCCCTGGGATGTTGATAGTATCAGCAAAGAAGGTTTCAGCAAGGTGAGGCATGGCATCAGGGTCGCAAGATTTAGTGGGGAGTCGCTGTAGCCGGGTTTATCTGTTGTCTTTATCTCGCTTTCTAGAGTGTGCTCAACATAAAGCCTGTAACAAAGGAGGCAACGGAGGAGGAAAAGGCGGAGAAGCACAAGACCTTTGCGGAGAAGTACGCAAAGGAAATCAAACACTTTGGTATGCTTTTATTCTTGACGTGATTGTGTGCATTTGTTGTCTTTGCCTTCCTGCTGCCTCACACTGGCCCTTTCTTTCAAATGTGACCTTTCATGTTGTTGTTTTAACCCGCTCTTATTGTATTCTCTAGCCCCAACAAAGACGTTTCAGTCTATGAAGAATCTGTGTCAATTGGAACAAATAACAAAGTCACAAAGTCACAAAAAAATATTTTGTTCATTTTCTTTGGCCATTCCAGTCATTTAATTGTTCGTTCTATGTGTTTAATACATCATTGTATTCAGCTCTTTGTTAGTGTGCATGAATTACATATTGCTTTTTATGTTGCATTGTGGGATACTTCAATATTTATCTTTATTTTAAGTACAGAGTAACATTGGCAGTTGCAGAAGCAGAGCCCGATGTACTGTACACGTGTAGCCGAAGCTACTGTTCACCACCAGTCCCTTGATGGGTGTTGATAGTTAAAGTAATCTTTAAATTTACATGTAACAGTTTAAAATCCTTAAGTCAGCGCATGTAGTTTATGGGAAACACAATAGTCAACACCGAACAATTATGGACACAAGGACAAATGTAAAAATAGGTGGAAACCTTATGGTTAAACACGTTTATTGTATATTTATGTGGCGTGTAGTGTTTACTGTATTTATGACTTGGTAAGTCGTCAGTCAACAAAGCTGCTAATTGATAAGCTTGAATGTAGCCCTATGCTGGACTTGTTTGTCTGTGCACCAGGTATGACGCGGCGCTGGGAGGACAGTCAGAAGTATCTCTCAGACAACCCACATCTGGTGTGCGAAGAGACGGCTAATTGCCTGGTCGTCATCTGTATTGACTTTGAGATAGATGAGGTGAGTGCTGTGAGAATAGTGTGTATGCATGTTAAAAAAAAACAACAACATCAGCTCTAAATCCTTGTAACTTCTCCGTGCACTTGTAGAAACATGCTCTGATGGAGCAGGTTGCCCACCAGGCCATCGTCATGCAGTTCATCTTGGATTTGGCTCGGACGCTTAAGGTCGACGCAAGAGGCTGCTTCAGACAATTCTTTTCAAAGATCAAGGTCTGTAGTCAGCCGAACATCTGTGTGTAGTCTTTTTCCACAGGAAAAGGTGTTTTTTTTGGGGTGTATTTGGCCAATTAAGTGTTTTTCGGGTCCACGTCAGACTGCAGACGAGCCGTACCAAGACGCGTTCGACCACGAGCTGGAGCTGCTGAAGGAGCGGATCCGCAACTGTGCGCAGATTCGTAAGGAGAGCGCTATGAAGGAGCTAGAGGAAGAAGACAGGCAGGAGAGACTCGGCCCGGGAGGTTTGGACCCCGTACAGGTCTATAAATCCCTACCAAAGGTAAACCATTCACACACACACACATGTAAGCATAAGCAAAGCTCTGGTTATTTCAGGGAGACGTTCCTCTATGAATGTATGTCAGTGATACATGATATAACCTTGCACTTCAACTAATAGAGTGGTTGCTTGGTCGCTCTACATCCCTCGAGGCTGTGAGAGAAAACATCAGGCCTGTCCGAGCGTCTCCCATTTTACCCAGTTTACATACCACATCAATGACCACCATGTTTTGCTGCAGCGGCTCAAGTTGCAAGCTTGAAAAGTCAATACTGCAGATCAGTTGACCCCCATACAGGCTAGCATTAGCCACATGGCTACAGGTTATTGTGTTGTTCATTTAAAAAAGCATTAGAGAAACTTTAAAAGTTGCCCTCGTTTACAGGATTGTTTAATAAGTGCACATGGAGCAAAGATATGTAGTTTATACTAAGCAGCAGAAGGAAGATGTTCATGTCATTTTCTACATTTTCTTTATTTTTCTTTACATCCCTTTTGAGAAGATGTGTGTTTCAGAGTTCTCTTCCTCTTAATGGCGCCTGACATGAGCTAATTAAAAACATCTGTCTACTTCGACAGTTATGTAGTCGGTGCGAGCGACTACATTTTTTCCATAGATTTCAAAAAAACGTTGTTTGTAGACTTTGAAGTCAGTGTTTGCTCAGTCTATTGATATGAACTGCGTTGCCATTTGGATAATCGGAGGGTTCAATACACAGCTCAGCAGAATGGACTCCACCAGTCAGGCATGAGCTCTGTGTGTGCAAGGTAAAGAGCAGTGTTTACTTTACACATTACACATTGTTCAGCTTCTCCTTAGTGACTTACATTTTTCGTTAAGTACAATTGGATAAAAAAAAAAAAGAGTACTGAAACATGGATTTGATGTTTTGGATGACGGGTTTGCGTAAAAGTGATGATCTTCGAGCATTTTTCGACTAAAGTCACTCAGTTTTCAGTGCTGAGACATCAATCTGCTATCAGCACGGTATGTTTATTGGACCATTTTAGATATTTTCTGTTTCGTATTCTAGGAAATACAGAAGAGCTTTGATGAGAAGAACGTTCGGATGCTGCAGGAAGCTATCAACAAACTGGACCTGGACGTGAGTGTGTTTGTGAGCGTCGCCCTAAAATCCTATTTCCAGTCAATAAAAACAATCTAAAGAAGGACCAGAAGGTGTCTTTGATTGGCACAAAATATACCTGTTCATTTGATTTGTTCTGTGTGTTGAACTGGTGTCGCTCTGTTTCTCCCTCCAGGAGGGAAAATACCACCTAAAGAGGTGTATAGACTCTGGACTGTGGGTCCCTGATTCACTGGAGGGTGATGGTGATGAAGAGGAAGAAGCGGATGAGGATGAGGAATACGATTCATAAGAGAAGAGTGAACATTCTTTGTTAGTTGACAAAGTAATGCTCTATACATGCAACATAATATACACATATTTAATAAGCATATGGATAAAATGTAAGCACTCCATCATAGACACACTATTTACAAATCTAACAATCTGCCTCCGTCTGATGTCCTACTGAGGTCAACAGCGCCATCTCCAGTCTGTTTGAGGACAGAACGCACATAAACTACAGCGCAGGCCTGCATGATGTAGTCTCCTCACTTAACTTTTTGCGATTGACAACCAAATTAAATATAAAAATGTTTGATTTAATCAAAACCTCAGTTGGCCCTTGCAATGCATTCTGAATATTACAGTTGTGGCGCTTTGCTGGACAACATAACAAACATCGTAGAAAAGTTTACATGAATTTGAATTAGGTGAACTTGGATGAAGTTAGCTTTTTATTAAGACTGTCAATGGTGTTGGTTCAACTAGAAAGTGACGTCGACTCTGGCCTGGTCCTCTACAGACTTGATGTCCCAATATTACACGCTATCAAACACTATAACAACAACTAGTTTTTCCAATCCAAACCTCCCGAAAACTGCACTATACCTGTCGTAAATAATAAAATGTCTGTATTGTAGCACTTTATGACAGAAAGATAGCAAACAGAACCATAACCTTGGCATAGTCCACTTATATAATGCTGTACATACTATACAAAAACTGAGGTATAAACTTAAATAATATCAGAACGTATGTAATAATATAAATATGTGCTTAAACGGCTCTTCCACTTTTGCTGTTTTGAGTTTGTATTGTTGGTATGGTAGGACCTACAGCGAGGGAACTATCAGTTGATATTTGCTTATTGCAAATATACAGGTATACCTGGCGTATGTTCAGGTATATGCCAGCCGATACGTATCAAGGTATTGTTTTAGACCATTTATGTAGAAAAATAAACATCTCATATGTCATCATGTCGTTC
Source organism: Anarrhichthys ocellatus (assembly GCF_004355925.1). Taxonomy (NCBI): domain Eukaryota; kingdom Metazoa; phylum Chordata; class Actinopteri; order Perciformes; family Anarhichadidae; genus Anarrhichthys; species Anarrhichthys ocellatus. Next base: position 661,355 of record NW_022280058.1, on the reverse strand, counting down.
TTGTCACTCTTAAATATCAATGCTGGTATCAACATCAAAAATCCATCACAGGTCGTAAACCTGTCGAGATTCTGTTCAATTGGATTTCATTGTAATCACAAAGCACAACATTGCTTTGCAAATGTAGACTTGATGACTTGTTTTATTAAGCTGGAGCAAGAGAATATTTGACATTTCTGCGTGAAAAATGACTGAAAGTGGAGGAAAAGATGTGAAGATGTTTTGAAGAGTCTGTCCAACTGAGTGCAAGTCCAAGTTAAATAGTTTGTGTCCATGTTTGTGATGTAAATTGTCACAATACCTAAAAGTTTGTGTGTCCTCCGTGTAATCAGATTTATTGTGTGTTTACGCGTGTAGTTCTGAGACTTTGTTTTTTAAATTTGTGTAGAACTTGTACAATAAACCAGGCTTCGTTTGAGTTGCTCACGAACTGTTAGTTCATTTGTTGACTTCTCCTCTGGTTGCTGTGAATCCTGACTCATATTCTGCCATCCTGCTCTCTCTCTCCTCCTCTTTCTCTCTCTCACTTGCATAATGAATTGCTCTGCCGCTCTCCCTCGCTCGCTCTCCCTCGTAATTAATCGCTGGGTTTGACTTAGTGGTCTGTGCAGGATTTTTTTGTTTTTTGTCGAGGCAAAGCTTCTTTGTGCAGTCACTTTTGTTAACAGAAAACAATCAGCGCAGGCCCGAGGCATAAATCAAATCTAGCTAATGCCTATATATGCCGAGACAGAACCACAATAGCTTCATGCGGAGCTGCTCGGGTGTGTTTCTTTGTATGTTTAGATCAATGTGTGGTTGTTGTTGTCGCAGTCAGGTTGTCTCGTGATGTGTAATTTGGCATTGAACAGGAACGAAGGAACAGGTTTCCTCTCTGAATGGTAACTGTGGCCATCTGATGCTGTTCTACTGACATTTTGTCGAGACAGCGTCCGTAAAGAAACAATTACTACTCAGTCGATGGACTGAAAAGCAATCTGCAACTATTTTGGTAATTTATTAATCGTTTTAAGCAATTTATTAAATCAAAAAATTATAAATATTCTCTTGCCCTAGCTCCTCAAACGAGAGGAATTGCTTCCTTTTAGGTTGGAACTGTTCAGGGGAAAAACAAGCAATTTGAATAATTCACCTTGGGCAATGGAAAGTAATGATTCTCATTTTCACCATTTTATGACACTTTATTTTCGCAATGAAGTGATTCCCTGCTTGGTCTGTAATCGGATGATTCATTGATAATAATACAAGCATTAGTTGCAGCCTTGTTTGTCATCAATGGAGTACATTTATTAGGGTGTTGCCTAAACACAAAAGCTTGTTGCTCTTTGCTCTGCAGCTTTGGGTACTAGCTCCGTGTCCATGAACACATTTATTCCATAATGTTCAAGATAAAAACAAAACATGTAAAATGGCACGTGCGGAGGGGAAAGAGAGAGTAGGATGCATGAATCCTTTATTGTGATTTTCCAATAAAAATCTGCTCTGTGCGGGAGGCTGTAATGGAGAGAAATGACGCCTGACTATTGAAGCAGACAATCGGCGTGTGTCATTGCGAGGGTACCAAAAAGGTAGGGGCACCGATGGTGAGAGGAGGAGCGGAGGATGTCGTATGGGATTAATGGACACACTGTGCAGGAGGAGGGAGGGGAGATGGGCTTCTCCACGGAGGCGCGCGGTGGTGGTGCTGGTGCTGGTGGTGGGGGGTGACTGGGGGAGACCACTGTGGCAGGGGAGAGGGAGAGGAGTGGCAGGGAGGGAGGACGCCGAGTGTTTTTTTTTCTCTCGCCGTGGTGGTGACACACTGCTAGTCTGCAGAGAGACGGAGGGAGCGGGGAAAGAGGGGGGGGAGGACAGACGGGTGAAAAGCAAGACGGGGCCCATCTTGCCATTGATCTTGAGGCGATCAAGGTGAGTGTGTTTTTATTCTTAAATGCTGCGGCTTGACTGTGTGTTTGCGCGCGCGCGCGCGTGTGTGCGTCCGTCTGACACATATCTTGCAGTGCGTGTGCAGACAGGCATGACGGCAGGGCTATCCTCATGTGTGCATGGTTTCGTTGTGTCTTTTATATATATAGATAGCCCTGCCGTATATATATATATATATATATATATATATATATATATGGGTGTTTTGTAACAGAATAGCAGGCTGGTAGTTGAGCTGCATATTGATGCATTGCTGCTTGGTTTTATAAGCTGCTTTATGGAGGTGGTACTGGTGGCAGCCATGGTGTGTGTGTGTGTGTGTGTGTGTGTGTGCGCGCTCAAATTTGTGCATATATATATGTCACTGTGTCACTGCATTTGTTGATTTCTCCACAAGCAGCCTTTTTTCCCCCTTCTTTCTTCTTCACAAGGTGAATCTGTGCAGACTGCTGGTGTGAGAGTGCTTTCATTGAGTGGGTGTGTTCTCCATGACCCCTGGTAAAAAGTCGTCTCCACCACTCTGTGTCTGTGTACCAGCTCGATCGGAAACACTGAATCTGTCCTATCCAATGGAATTAGGTCATCTCGGACTGCTTTGAGTAATTATATAACATCAGAGAACTCTGGTGTTGCAGTGTCTGCTCAGAATTAGCCACACTGTAGGTAGGGCTCCTGCAGCGCCACATTAGCCAACATGTGTCGCCAGGGCAGCCCGCCTTTATTATTCGACCAATCGTTTGTTTGGATATTAGTCAATAACTTGTGATTCGTTTTTTTTCCCTAGATGATCCTTGTATTATGGAAAACAATGGGCAGTCAAATCCAAATATACCTCCAAGCTTACTAAAAGAGTATGTTATGTATGGGGAAAGGATTTTCTCATATTTGATGATTCATCAGATAAATGAAAGCAGGACAGCGAAATCAAAGAGAGGGAAGATGGCTCAAAAACAGAGAGAATTAGCTTGCTCATTAACTCTTCATATCTGTTTTCTTACAGCGGAGTCGACAAGCTGAGAAGTATTCAAGGATGGATCCCGGCATACCACACCTGGAGTTTTGACATCTGGACCTCTCAGATGAGCCAATCATATCTAACACCTCTCCCCATGCAGAATGTGGATCCGACCGCCCGCTCAGACATTGGGAAGCTGATCTGAGACGGGAGAGACTCCGTGCAAATCCTCCCACAGGCTGGATCTGGATTATTGATTGTTGCATTCATGTGGGATCAGGTTTACGACTGGGAAATGTCATGCGAACAATTCTCCAAGTCGGATAAACATTTAAGAAAACTTGCAGTGACGTCCCATTGGCCCGTCTGGCCAAAGCAAGACGACATGAAGGGGGACATATTTTTTCCCAGAAACTCGTAGTTTACGCTAACATGGAGTGAGAATATTCATCTAGATTTTTCTTTTCTTCCGCCTTTGGCTTTTTGGGAAAATAAAAAACGACAACAGATCAAAACGAAGGCCGTCCACCTCAGACTGAACCTGGAATCTCTGAGGGGCATTTAAATGCACCGTTAGCATTTAACGGCAGGTTGGACACCTGGTTTCAGCCCTCTGGAGACGGAGGTGTGGAGAGAGCGCGAGCGAGGTGGTTGGCTGGCCGAGTCAGCTCCGATGGGGGCCGGTTGTGACCCGGTCTGACCCCCGGTTTGACCTTGCAGTGACCTTTGACCTCTCCGGTCCTGGCTCTCCACCTGCTCTGCTGCCTGGGTTCCGGAACGCTCCGCCCTGGGGCCCAGAACGAGCCAATCAGGATGAAGAAGAGCCGCAGTGTGCTGTCTGTGACTGGAGAAGAGGTGAGAATAACAAACAAACCTCCGGAAAATCAACTAACTTTGTCTCTTGGTCCAATGAGAGTAGATAAAAGGCAGAGCAGTCTGGTCACACTGGACTGTGTGTGTGTGTGTGTGTGTGTGTGTGTGTGTGTGTGTGTGTGTGTGTGTGTGCGTGTGTTTTCTTGAACGCTTACTATGACACACGAACCTCGTGACTTTCACACATCTAGCCAAGGCTCCCTTTGTTCTTGTTGTCAAGGTCTGTGGACGCACTCAGAAGTTAGAGTGGACAGTTTGTCCTCCCCCTCCCCCATTTACATAGCGTGAACCACTCAGTCCGTC
>NW_022280058.1:593096-657288 GCF_004355925.1 Anarrhichthys ocellatus | reverse complement strand
ACACACACACACACACACACACACACACACAGTCACACGCATGTAAACACACATACATTGCTGATTTATAGTTTCTTCACTCATCAGTATTTGAAGATGTAACCATGGTTTGGTGAATGTGCTTAAATGACAACTGCACGGACCAACTTTCATTTTTATTGCTGACTCTGAATTTATGTTTGTTGGTTTTTTTTTGTTGTCTCTCTGCTTCCATCGCCTGCTCTCCCTCCTCTGTCTCACAGGGTAAAGACTCAGATATAGCAGGTGCTGGGGAGAAGGCGGAGTCGTCGCGCTACAGTCGATCTTATACGTCCGGAGCCACACTTGGGGCTGAGCTACGCAGAGGGAGGAGCAGAAGACTCTCATCGAGTCTCCAGGTAAACCAAGCATTGGTGCATTAACCTGCATGGGACCAGTATTAACCCCCCCTCCATCATGTGAACATTATATTAAATGCAGTATTTCTAAATCAGGCTGTGCTTAAAATGCATCACTATGCAACAATAATAATAAGAACATTTTATGCAGACTTGATGTTTACTGTGATATTTATATATTAACAATAGATGAAATAGCTGTGTGTAATGTGAATGGGGTCGGTCGTAGTGACGAACTGAACTCCTCAGCTTATTGTTTTGGTTTTTACGTCCTGCAACATTACTGATAAAATCCACTGTAAACTGACTGCCGAGTACCAGAGGGCTAACAGACAGCAACAGTTAGCAACTAGCTGTTGAACATAGTTGCGCCTTTAGCCCCTAAACAGTCAAAAAGTTGTCGCAGGTGTTGATAAAGAGCAAAACACAGCGAAAATATTACTTATTTGACACAACACAACTCCAAATAAATGTTCCTCCTGGTCTGCTTGTTTCGGCCCCAAATGACCAAAACAATCTGACTAATTAAGGTAATTGTATCTCTGTTGCACTTAAATGACTGCAAACATCATGGCTGCCCAGAAGGACAGTAAAAATACATTAAATTCCTTCTAACTCTACAGGTACCCTGCTGGCTCCGCCCTCGAGACCGCACGCGTTCACCTGAGGTCCTGAGCAACGTATCGCGTCCAACAACCCTTCCCCTCCTCATCCCGCCACGCATCTCCATCACACAAGCAGACGCTGACAGGTACACACACACACACACGCACACACGCACACAAACCTTTGATTGACTCCTCGCACAAAGCTTTTTTCTAGATGCTCACTTTTCCTCCTCTCCTCATGATGCAGTTACGAAGCAGAAAATGGCGTGTCACCAGGTCACACCCCTCTGGGTTCTCAGAGTCCAGGCCTCACCCTGCACACCTCCTTTCCCCAGGGTCAGAGAAGGGAGTCCTTCCTCTACCGTTCAGACTCGGACTACGACATGTCGCCCAAGACGGTCTCACGTAACTCGTCCCTCGCCAGCGAAGGGTGAGCCTCAGGGACAAAGACAAAAACAATGAGTTAATAGGGGGATAGAGTGTGTGTGGTTGTAGTCATATGTTGAAAAATCATCTCTGCTTCCGCTCTTATTTTGAACTCTCTCTCAGGCAGCACACAGGAGAGGACTTCATCGTCACGCCTTTTGCTCAAGTGAGTAATAGATAAATCATTGTGTAAAATGTTTCACGATGGTTGAAAAATGGTTAAATTAGCATGTTGACGAATTGAAAGCAGTGTGTGCATTCATCATTTCTAAAAGCAACCATTAGGATATGTATATTTCTATGATTATTTGTTATTATTATTATTTAGGTATTGGCCAGTCTGCGATCAGTGCGGAGCAACTTCACCATTCTTGCCAACGTCTCCACAACACCAGTCCAGTCAGTACCAACTCATTGTCCTGCAATGTCCCATTTGTGTAACCAGTTCAGACTGAACAACAATCTACTTTACTGCAGTATATGACACATTAATATAAAGCTACTTGTCATTATAAGCACGCTCATGTAACACTCATACACTCATTTTGTGACTACAGCAACATCTTTAAATAATTAGGACGTGACCACCAAACCCAAACCCTGCATTAGGCCATCCAGATCGTACAGATTTTTTGTTAATACAGAGAGAGAGAGAGAGAGAGAGAGAGAGAGAGAGAGAGAGAGAGAGATTTATGTTCCCAATGTTAGATTCAATTCAATACATCTTTATTATGAAATTGTACTCAGCAGCTCGTCAGATCAACAGATACACACAGGACAAAGGAAAAGTCTAAAACATGCATAAGTAGATGTTTAGACTCGAGTGACACATTTGATGACTTTAGAATCAAATTGACAAAATCAACTAACGTTAACACGAACCATTCCCAGACATTTGACAAATGAGTCCGAAGATCTTTTTTCATGGTTCAGTCGCTGTCGCTTGTCTTGACTTTTGACTTGACTTGTGACTTGTCAGTCTTGACGTGGGACTTGACTTGTGACTTGTCAGTCTTGACGTGGGACTTGACTTTGGACTCGACTTGGAACTTGTCCGTCTTGACTTGGGACTTGACTTGAGACTTGTCTTGGCGCCTGACTTGCAAAACAATGCCTTGATATCCTCAGTGTCTGTCAGGTCAAACTAAGCCGTTGCGTCCTCAGGAGGTCTCCTCTGATTGGAGTGTGCGTCAGTCCCAGGGCGTCTCTATCAGACCAGGAGTACCAGCAGCTCGCCCTGGACACTCTGGAGGAGCTGGACTGGTGCCTGGACCAGCTGGAGACCATTCAGACACACCGCTCTGTCAGCGAAATGGCCTCCAACAAGGTTTGCAAAACATCCCTGAACCAACCAGACCAACCAACTTATCAGCAGGCTAATAAACATGTGAACGTACAGTATATGTTGAAGATGGAAACTACAGCACATTTTTATGGACTTTGACGTTTTTCTTTAGATTATAAATATTCTGCTGTGTTTTTATATTTATTCATGATTTACTGTCATGTTGTTTGTTGTTACGGTCATTTACAATGTTCCGCTCAGTATATATCTTTATGTCACAACGTTCGATTAACAAAATCTAAGGTATCATTTCCTAAAATATTTTTGAATGATTGGCTAATTTTTCGTTATCAGATTTTTTATGCTCATTGATCTGCTGTATATTGGTATCTATGGTCTCTATGCTGAACTGTAATGTAACTATAAACTAATGCTTGTTAGATAGCGAACTGCCAGCACCATGTTCCCGTTATGTTTCTGCAACATTAAAACTTGGCACTTAATTACAACCTCCATGTCCAAAAAGATTTCTGAATTGGATATTAGCTCTTAGTTTTCCCTAAAACTCAGAGAACCAGCACTTCATTGACTCATACCTCTGTTTTGCTCTCATTCTGCCACAGTTCAAGAGGATGCTGAACAGAGAGCTGTCCCACCTGTCAGAGATGAGTCGCTCAGGCAACCAGGTGTCTGAATACATCTCCAGCACCTTCATGGGTGAGTGGGACCACAGTCTCTTCTCTGGTCCACGTCCTCTGCCAAATAAAAACAATAAATCTATCTATGTGCGTGTTTCTCCATCAACCTGTAGACAAGCAGAACGACGTGGAAATCCCGTCTCCCACCCTGAAAGACAAATCTATGAGTCACATCAGCGGAGTGAAGAAACTGTCTCACAGCTCCAGCCTCTCCAGCTCCTCCATGCCTCGCTTCGGTGTCAACACGGACCACGAGGACGAGCTCGCCAAGGTCTCGTTGTCTTCTTTTTTTCTTCTTCTTTTTTTCTCTGATTCACTTCAAAACAAGATTCACAAATCAATCCATGTTCAGACTTGGACTGTGAACACAGATTTATTCTTTGTATCTTGTGCACACGAGATAAATCTCTCTGGACCGGTGGCTCCGTAGATTTGCATCTTTGAATAGTTTTATTTCAATCTTGGCTTAGTTAACCCTTCCAGTAGTATGGAGGAAGTTTGTCTCCTGCACTTTTCTTCTTTTAATGATTTACGGCCGAGGCTCTTTTAGTATCACATTGAGATTGAAGTGCGCGGTTTTCTGTGGGACGTGCATGTTTCTTTAGTGTGTTAAGGCTGTAAGACTTTCATCTGAACACTAAGCCACTTCGGGGTTGATGTGCTCATAGTACTCAAACGTTCGCTCCATGTCTGCATCACATAAAGATGGAATTCCTTCGTTATTTATTTTCTGTGTATTTTGTGCTTGGTGCCACGTTTTTTAATTCCATCCAGTCTGTAGCACCAACTGTTTGAAAAGCCAGTACAGACAGTAGGATGGAAACTGTCCCTGGTTCACCCTGGTTTTTAAATCACCAAAGTGGGAATTCATCCTGAGGGGAACATGAAAGTCTGTACCAAATTCCATGGCATTCCACTGACATCCATTCAGACAGCCACACCTTTAGCATGGCTGACAGAAAAATGTTTTGTGGCCTCAGGCCTGTCATCATCATTAAGAACTGGACTAGTCAGTCAGTCAAAGAGGTTATAGATATTCATAGTGTCTCTGGACACGCTGACACATCAAGTTTATTCTAAAGGAGACAAAAGGGAGGTCTGCTGTGTGATCATTGTTCAAAAGGCACAAGATCTAAAGTTTTTATAATGATACATTTTATCTTACTAACAATAAATGTAATCATAAAAACAATCTACATAAAATCATTATATTTCCTTACGTATTGAATCATTTCTAGTGTTTGCCCAAAGTAATTTAGGGCTGTGACTCACAATTATTTTCATCATTGAATTCTCTGACAGCTATTTACTTGATTAATTGTTGGGTCTATAAAATGTCAAAAGAAAATATTGAAAAGCTGCCAAATCAATCTATTAAATCCCAAGGTGAGTTATTCAGATGGATTGTTTTGTCCTACAAACAGTCCGAAACCCAAAGGTGTTCAGTTTACTCTCACAGAGGAGTAGAAAATAAATCCAGTATATATTATATCTGAGAAGCTGGAACCAGTGTTTTTTTCCGGGTTTTTCTTTCTCTGTCAAATCAAATCAATCAAATAAACAACTAATTGTTTCACCTCTAATTGGTCTAATGTCTGTATATATATGATTGATTGTTGTTGTTGCTCTTTCTCAGTTTATTCATTTAGGTAATTTGATTAATCTATCGAGGAGCACAACAATCAGTCTTGTCCCAACGCCATATACAAGCCGGAATCCCATCTATTAAAGGGTACTTCATACTTGAAGGAATACACGACGGTGCTGGAATTGTGGGTTTTAGAGAGGACATTTCTAACATTATGTCTGTCTCTGTGTGGTGTTTGAGCAGGAGTTGGAGGATCTGGACAAATGGAGTTTCAACGTATTCAGATTAGCAGAATTCTCCAACAACAGGCCTCTAAGCTGCATCATGTACACCATCTTCCAGGTAAACAAACTGAGTGTGTGTGTGTGTTTTCTGTGTGTGTGTGTGTGCTGGGTTTGCGGATGTACATGATGTGTGAAGTTGTGGCTCCATGTCCTCCCTCATCAGGAGCGAGAGCTGTTGAAGACGTTTCGTATCCCAGTCGACACCTTTGTCACTTATGTGATGACTCTGGAGGACCATTATCATGGAAATGTAGCGTACCACAACAGCCTCCATGCTGCGGATGTCACCCAGTCCATTCACGTCCTCCTGTCCACACCTGCTCTTGATGTATGTTGACACACACACACACACACATGCTGGTCATCCAGATCTACCCGCTGGGGTCAGTCATGGAAAAGTTTTAATTTTTCTGTTTGGTTTGACGAATACACATTTCTTTCTTAGAATATATCTAAATGCAGCACAACAGAACTCTATTATTAAACCAAGGCTGGAAAACTATTAGAACCTAACCTTTCCTGATGCTGAGCGATAAATGTTTAAAAACAACAGCACAACAATAATTTGTTCATTTAAACATATGTATGTCAAAGCTTGAGCTTTGACCTCTCAGGTTCAACAAAGATATTGTCAATTGCAATATCGCAACCTTTTTAAAGTTAATAAAACTGGAAAAACCCACAACCTCCCAGTTACATGTTATGGTGAAGAGATATCAGACAGCACATACAACTAGAGAAACTTGGGTCAGTACTTGTGGCATTCCTTCGTGGACTAAGCTAAATCGAATTGAATCTAATTTATAATAATAATAACTTTATTTGTATAGCACATGTCCTGCTCAAAATGAAAGGCAGTCGCTGATATATGAAGGCGTTCTGAATGTAACTGTAATTTTCTTAAACGATTTTATGTATTAAAAAATGATATATATTAACTTTATTTTATATTTTGCAAGCTGTACTCAGGTTGTCAACGAGCATGTGACAGTATTAAAGCCATTATAATATAAAAATGTTCATTACTCTGTTACGTCTCTTTGTCTGATTTTAGAGCAGTATCCAGTCATAACACAAGCATGTAACACAAGGCCAGCCTTTGCAAACACCTTCAATTCAAGTTGTACTCCTTTGTGTTTGAGGGCTGTTTTTCACCCCAAAAACTATGAAATTGGTTTTAACCAAATTTCATCTAGATTTGCTGTCAACAAGCGAACAACTACAGTAATTTAAGTCCTCTTGTGACGAATAAAGGAAGTCCTTTATGAATAAAAGATGAAGTCCCTCTTAGAAAGCAGGATTCAACTACAAAGTGATTGCATTGCAAATTACATTTATGAAATCAAGATTTTACTGACTAAATAAACGGACAAATTAACATATTTTATTTGGATAACAACTTAAAATCAAGGATGAGAATATCTAGGTTTCTCTGACTTTCCTTTCAGGCCGTCTTCACCGACCTGGAGATCCTCGCTGCTCTGTTCGCTGCAGCGATCCACGATGTAGACCACCCCGGGGTTTCCAATCAGTTCCTCATCAACACTAGTGAGTGCACACACACACACACACACACACACACACACACACACACAGACACAGACAAAAGGTATAATCTCTCTCTCTCTCTTCACTGTGCCCAGACTCTGAGCTGGCCCTCATGTATAACGATGAGTCCGTTTTGGAGAACCACCACCTCGCTGTGGGCTTCAAGCTTCTGCACCAGGAACACTGTGACATCTTCCAGAACCTCACCAAGCGACAACGTCAGAGCCTTCGCAAGCTCGTCATCGATATGGTCAGGACGTTTTCTAAGGATCTCAGAATCATTTTAAATAAGTGCTCTTTGTGTGGCAGTACGCTCTTTTAAATGACTATCCTCGTCCCTGAAACCAATCTCGCATCACATCACTCATCCTTGGTTTTTGGTTTCATCTGACAGATAAGGACAGAGATTAGTTTGGACCGTTGTGCTTCTTTTCTAGTTTTTTCTTACTGTCTCTGTCTGCAGGTGTTGGCCACAGACATGTCCAAACACATGACCCTCCTGGCTGATCTGAAGACCATGGTGGAGACCAAGAAGGTGACCAGCTCCGGTGTGCTGCTCCTGGACAACTACACAGAACGGATACAGGTAACTTTCTCGCCGGTATGTCTGCTCACGCAGACTCAAGAATCTACTGAACCGTGTGAATAAATTGTTATCTACACTGTGCGATGTGCGTGTTTAGGTGCTGAGGAACATGGTGCACTGTGCAGACCTGAGCAACCCCACCAAGACGCTGCCTATATACAGACAGTGGACGGAGAGGATCATGGAGGAGTTCTTCCGACAGGGTGACAAGGAGCGAGAGAGAGGGATGGAGATCAGTGCCATGTGTGACAAACACACCGCCTCCGTGGAGAAGAGCCAGGTAACGCTCAATCCCGCTCTCCCATCCACTTTCCAAATTGATTGATTGAAACTGTGTTTGAAGCTTGAACCCTTCAGTTTATTGTGAAGACTGTTAGAAGTGCTAACGGTCATTTTTTCAGGCCATTGTTTGTGTCATTGACAAACACAAGTTTCACTCCGTGGATAGTTATAGTATAGTATGTCAAGTATACGTCAAAGTATGTAATTAAATTAAAGTAGAGCTCAGACTGATGGTCATAAACCAGAATATTGGAAAAGAATTCACCTGATGACGGCGCTAGAATATAAGTCAAAGGATCACCAAAATAATTGCAATTAATTCAAAGATTCTTGTTTTGCATTGTGGCAAGAGAAAGAGGCGGATGTGGGTTTGTTGAGCTAGACTTTGATTTCCCCCCCAAACATGAAAAACATTCTTTTTCATAAATCTGGCCCAGTAATGAAGCCTGGAACAATTTAAGATAAATCCTGGCAATCATTAAAGCTTTTGTTATTGTATTTTGGATGCATGTATCACAACTGTGTCAACATCCAGCTGGCAGCAGCTTCAGTCATATGCCTCTTCTGGTCTCCATGATGTTAAACAGTGACATTTTTCTCTGTCAAACTTCCGGTAATAGCTTATTTGCTTTCTTGCCAAGAGTTAAATGAGAAGATTGATACCATTCCAATGTTTGTACGATAGATGTTTGGAAATAAACATTAACGGCTTTCTTGGCGGCTCTGCCCAAAGTTAATTTCAATATTTTTAATTCAATTCAATTTTATTTGTATAGCCCATTATCACAAATCACAAGGTTGCCTCGGGGGGGGCTTTACACTGTGTACAAAGTATAATATCCTCTGTCATTGGACCCGAGAAAAAAAAAAAGAAGAAACCTCAGAGACAACAGAGGACGAATCCCTCTCCAGGATGGACAGAAGAATAGATGTTATGTGTACAGAATAAACAACCAAATAAAATTACAACATAATCAACAATATCTGAAATAGAAAATACAAAAACCCAAGTGTAAAAACTACAATTTGTAATTTTACAGGGGCATGAGGACGTCCCTGAGTCCCTTTAAGACCACGCATTTGTCAATTTTAACTTGAATGGATTGAACAAAGATATAATCTGTTAATGTATGAGTTTAGGATGTGCTGGTAGGCAGATTCTGTTACATTTGGACAAAGCTAACTGGGTGCGGGCTGTACCTTTATATTTACCACACACACACATGAGAATGGTATCAGTCTTCTCATCAAACTCTGGGCAAGAAAGCAATCCAGAGTATCCCCTAAATGTCTAATTGTTTCTTTAACACTACTTGTTATCATGGTGTCAGGGGTGATTTCTTTTTATTTTTTTTATTTTTTTTTTTTCAAGGTGGGTTTCATCGACTACATCGTCCACCCGCTGTGGGAGACGTGGGCTGACCTGGTGCACCCAGACGCCCAGGAGCTGCTGGACACGCTGGAGGAGAACAGGGAGTGGTATCTGAACACCATGCCCCAGTCCCCATCACCTCCCCCGGACAGACACCTGCAGCATGACCACTTCCAGTTCGAACTCAGCCTGGAGGACCTGGAGCACAACAACCACAACCACATACACCTGAGGAGCAACGGCAGGATGAGCGCCTGTGATGACGCGGGTGCAGACCGTACGCAGGACGATGTAGAAACTGAGAAAGAAGACGAGGAGAATCACAACAGCGAACAGAATGGAGTCCAAGACGAGGAGGAGGAAGAGGAGGAGACTGGAGAAAGAGAGGGCGAAGAAGAAGAAGAAGAGGAGGAGGAGGAGAAGGAGAACGTAGAGGAGGAGGAGGAACATGCAGAGGAAGTAGAAGAAGACCGCGAAGGAAAAACAGATGAAGTGAACGATGCAGAGGAGGAAGAGGAGACTAAAGAAGAGGAGGAAGAGAATGAGCAACATCAGGAAGGAGATCAAGAGCAGGAAGAAGAATTGGAAGGCAAGGACGCTGCAGAAAATGAGGAGGCGCAGACTGAGGAAGGTGAAGGTGAGGAAACTTTGGAAAAGGTAGAAGAGGAATTTGAAAATGAGGAGGCAGAAGTGGAGGGAAGGATGGAGGAGGAGGAAGAAGAAGAAGAAGAAGAAGAGGAGGCAACAAAGACTGAGGAAGGTGAAGGTGAGGAAACTTTGGAAAAGGTAGAAGAGGCAGAAGTGGAGGGAAGGATGGAGGAGGAGGAAGAAGAAGAAGAAGAAGAGGAGGCGGCAACAAAGACTGAGGAAGGTGAAGGTGAGGAAACTTTGGAAAAGGTAGAAGAGGAATTCGAAAATGAGGAGGCAGAAGTGGAGGAAAAAGAGGAGGGAAGGATGGAGGAGGAAGAAGAAGAGGAGGCGGCAACAAAGACTGAGGAAAACTTAGAACAAGAGGAAGGTGAGACAGAGGAGAAAGTGGAGGAGGAAGCAGAAATGGAGGACAAAGCTGAGGAGGAGGTCGGAGAAACAGAAGATATCGAAGAGGAGAAAGGAGAGTCGGAAGAAGCAGAAGAGGAGGAGGCGCCTGTTGAGGATGAAGCTGCAGAGGAGGAGGAAGAGGAATGTTAATTGGGTGTAAAAACATACCTTAACAGGGTCAGGGGAGGATGGAGAGTTGAAGGCTCAACTGCAGATGTCTTAAACAAACTTGACAGCTCCCAGACGGAAAAGTACAGCACCGGAGCGTACGCCTTCCTGATTGTTGCAGCGTCTTAATCAACTGGTAGTGATAGAAAGAGTTTTGCGTCTTCATCACAGAGTATCTGTACATCCATCACTGCCGTAGGGAATAAAACGGAGGATAATAAAAGTGGGGAAACTGTTTTATCGGCCTTTTGTAGCTCCTGAAAAAAAACTGAAAGGCATACATGCAATTAAGTGCGATCTCATGGGCTACTACCCATCGTCTCTCTTTCACCGTCTTGTTTATTAGGAACACAATGACCAACAACTGTTAAAAGAATGTCAACTTCCTCTGTTTGTCAGAAAAGAGAAAAAAAGTCTGGAAAATGTCTGTCGTCTTACATTTACAACAAAAACTTTCCACTTGTGAACAGGATGCTGAGAACAACATTGGGCTCTGGTCTAGGAACAGTTTAACCTCCTCGCATACTAACCTTAAAGCAGAAATGCTGGGTTCTGAATGATATCTGGACCATTATGTCAAGGTGGAAACATTTGCAGTCCAACTCAAAAGGCTGACCTGTCGTATGTGTCGATGTCTGTTCATGTTTTTAAAAAAAACACACCCAGTATTCATCCCGTAACGACAGTTTCACCGCTACCAGACTGTGAGTTTGATTTCCGGGTGAATCGTGCCAAACTTTGACCCACAACCAGCACTGAGCAATTCAGCCTTCCTCCAAACAAGGCTACGTGTCCGTTAAGCAATGCACTGTGGGACCCCAGGGTACATGGGTGTGATGGTCTTCCACAAATCCCTTTTGTTGTTTTTTTTTGTTTTTGTAAAAATGTAATTTGGCACTTTATCTAACACCCCTGTTTCATATGTGTACATAATAAACATGTATTTTAATCTGCTGATGTCATATAATAAATATGATCAATGAAGTTGATGGATGGATTTTTTCCAGTTGCAGGTCTCTGATATCTTTCTTCCCTGAATAATACTAATAACACTGGAAAGGATCTTTCATGACAAAGTCAGTATAGCATGTCCAATAGTCATAGTGATAGTGGAGTATGTCAAAAACAATGCAATAAAGTAATAGTATACGATTTCAAAAAGACTTAGTATAGTGGAGGAACATACTGTACTATTGCATACATAGGACTTTTTTATGACTTACTTCGACAGACAATACTATGGCATTTGTTTGACTTTTTATGACTTACTGTGCTACACTTTTTTCTGACAACTTCCAACACACTGTACTATCGCTTTTTTTCGACATAATATACTGTTGCATTTTTATGAATATTTACAACTTACTATACTGACATTGAATGACTTTCTTCAACATACTATACTATGACTTTTATAAATATTATACTATGACTTTTATAGATAATATACTATGACTTTTATAAATATTATACTATGACTTTTTTATCTCTTCGACATACAATACTATGGCATTTAATTACTTTTTTCGACAAACTATACTATGACTTTTTTATGATTTTTTCGACATACTAAACTATGACTTATTTATGTAAAAAAAAAAGTCACAAAAGTAATAGAAAGTAATCTCCATGGAAAAAAAGTTGTATTCTAGTATGTCTAAAAATAACTATATTATACTTTGTTAAAAACAAATCATAAAGCATGTCATAAAAAAGCCAGAGCAGAGTATGTCGAAAAAAATGTCATAGCGTAGTATGTCAAGCCAAAAAAGTCAGAGCTTAGTATGTCGATAGAAATCATAGTATAGTAAATGTCATGAAAGATTCATAGCATAGTATATTAAAAAGAGTATTTTTTAAAAAGTCATGAGAAGTCAGAGTATATTATGTTGAAATAGCATCGTAAGTCATTGTAAAGTATGTAAAAAACATAATTCATTGTATAGTGTGTCATCAACAAATCCAGTTTAGAAACAAATCCAGTTTTCTTGATGGGAAACTGCATAACTTTAAGCTTAATAAATATAAGCTTTGTACTGCTGGATTGATTAAACAAGCTGTTTAAATCTCAAGAGTTGTCTGAATGACGACAATAATAAATAATAGTAATAATTTATAAATAACATTATATTATCATAAAAACCTTTATCTTGTTTTTGGATTTGGATGATTTGGTGGGCCGGAACACGAGCTTCGTTGTGCACCGTGTTTCAGACCGTGTGTATTTATTGATGACATGTGGCAGAGCAACAATAGGATGGAAGCATTTACAGAAACATCCACGTTGGCTTTATTAAGTCGTCCAAAAATTTTTTGACCAACTTTACTTGCAAGCCGTTTTAAACATGTGTATATCTGACACTATGAGATGATGAACCGGTTCAGCTGCACAGAATTGTTTTGCTCTGGGCTGAAAATGATAAAGCTTCACAGTATAAAACAGCTGGTGAGGAAACACTGAACACATGAAATCAACAGTGACAGAGCATGTCGTAAAAACAAACTTAAGAAAACAAAGCAAATTAAGAATTTAACTGTGACGTCTGTCACATGAAAAAAAGAAATAATGCAAAAAATACTTCAAAGGATCATTTACATTGTCCTGTTTGTGCCCGTTTCCTGTATTTGTAGCACATTTCTTTATGCCACATGTCTCGAGGTTCAGAGAAGTGTTTCTTGATTTGCTTGTGCTTGATGTTTTTGGCGATTTATTTGGTTTTCTAAATGCTCCCAAAGTTTAGTCGTAGTGGTGAAGATCTTTCCCTCATTTGCTCGTGTTTTAAGTCGCAGTGTTTAAAAACACAGCTTGTATAAAATGTGACGTCAGTGCATTTACATCGTTACGTTTTTCATCAATTATGCAGTCAAATCCAGCAAATTACCTGCAAATGCAATGTTTTCTGACAAGTTTCTCACACATTCATTTCCTTAAGACAACCTCATTCTTAACATAAATACATATTAAAAACATCACATCTTCCATCTTAAGGCACTGGATTTTTTTTAGGTCACAAATGCTCAAGTGCAAATAAATACGTCAGTGAACAAACCGCTATCAAACTGCAGCTCAACAACAGGCAGGAGGCAGCAGCTGATGAAACAGCAGAAGGAACCTGAACAGGAAGAATTAGGGATTCACCAAACCCACCAGAACTGTGACATTTTAACATGCCATATAGAGTTTACTCACCTTTTAAGAGTAATATAAATCTTTCTGAGGTTTCATCATTAATGCATCAGAAAACACAATAATTTCCGAAAATACAGCTTTGACATTTGTTTGTTGTTTCCCTCTTGAGGATCGGCTGCAGGCATCTCCCACCTTTTTGTTGGGTTTTTCTTCATGTTACTCTCTTTTGCTTTCACAATCTAGATTTCAGGTCCAGAGGTTTTTTGTTTTCAGTCAAAGTTGTTTTTTTTTAGTGGCCGATCAAAGAGGTCCAGTCAGGAAAGTTGTCGATCTCTCCGTTCTCGTTCAGCCGATGGTCTCCATGTGTCAATGTCAGCTTGTAGCGTAGACGCACCCTCCGCTAAAGGAAGAGGCCAAACATGTGAGATGTTTTTTATGACATACTATACTATGATTTTTTGATTACACCCTATATTATGACTTTTTATGGCAAACCATACTATAACCAGAGTGTAACATTAGCAGGCAATCCACCAGTGAAAAGTGAAAGTCACTCGCAGCTGCGATATAAAAGCAACGCCATTGGCTGTAGGACATTATTAGTTTTGATTGACAGTCAAAGTTCACAGAATTCAAAACAATAATTAATTAAAAGACGCACACACACACACACATACATATATGGGATTAAGAGAGCGAGAAAGAGAGATCGATTGTGGATATAGTCAGAGCGGACAGGTATTGCGATCAGAGTAGAGAAGAAATGAACAGTAAATGTACGGCGTAGGTTTCATTTTGTCCATGAACAAACACTGCAGCACCTCAACACCCACGGAAAGTCCCTGTGCCTTGCTTCAAAACAGTGAATATCCTTTGTTTCTTTGTTGTTCCAGGCTAAATATACACACGCTACCCAGCAGGTTCTAAAGTAATTAAACCAACTCCACCGTTACAAGCTGCAACATTAAAGTGATGAACACAATAATGAATCAATAATAATTCTGAAATGGGCTTTTCTGCATAACAAGTACTTACTTTTGGTTATATTTCTTGCTTATATTTGTACTTGTACTAATGTAGTACTACTACCTTTTAAGTAAAAGATCTGAGTACTTCTGCCACCACTGATGCTAAACAGTGAAGTCATCACTAGCATGTTGAGCTTTTAATGTAAATCAGCAGCGCTCCTCAAACTCACATTGTGAGGATTAGCCAACAGGAGGACCTGGGAGATGGCCGGCGGAGGCAGGAGAGGGTTGTATGAAGGTAAGTTTGTCCCCGAGGCAGGCTGAAGTTTCACCAATACCGTCTGCAGGACAAGTAATAAAATGACATTTAAATGGATATTCAACTCATTCATGGAAAACCGGTCGGCACAGCAAATCGTCGAATGACAAATGTGTGTAAAAAAAAAAAAGAAAGCAAATTGAGCATTTTCCACAGCCTGGCCAATCTGAAGTGTCTCCAAGTAACACGATGAAACTAACATAATCGGTATAAAGGAGCAGCGACCAATCAGCACTGGGCATCTGCTTGAAACACATTTGTCTACGTGGTAAGCTTTAACACAGAGACACTACGGGGGAAGATGTAGCAGCTGTCTATAACCGAACATGGCACTTACATGTGAAAGAAGAATTGCAGTTGTTTTTTTCATACCTTTGGAACAGCAGCTTGGAACAGGAAGTCTTTCACATGGAGGGCAGATGTGTTCACCGTGGAGATGACGACCACGGCGACACCTGGATGACCCGGCGGAGAGTCTTTGGCAAAATGGAGAGAGACGTGGACGCCGCCGTGATCGTACACAGTGATCGGCTCAAGAATTCCTATCGCACACAAGAAAAGAAACAGACATTTAGCACAGGTTATCTAGTGGGCGATAAACACATGATGAAGGAACTATGAAACACAAAGTTCAGCCAGCTGTTTGGCCAAATGAACATACTGGATTTGATGGTTTCCATTGGAACAAAGATGTTTTTCAGGAGTTCTGGGGTAAATTTCCCAGGATATCCAGATATTTCACTGAGCTGGTTCTGCGACTTGGACGGTGATTCCGACTCTGTAGTAAATTGTTGATCGTGAGGGAGTGACCTGATAGAAGAAATATGGAGAGTAAATAAAGGCGGAGAACAAAACTAAATGAAACATGAATTGAGAGGAATGTGAGTCATATATACTTATACAAGAAGGCAATTTTGTTTGTTTACTGCTTTGCAATTTCGTTTCGTTTGTCCAGCAACACACATCAGCAGGCGGATATTATTGGTGTGACTGCGTTATAGACTTTTCCTTCTAAATGTAATTTCTGATTTGGGCAGTCTACAATGGTTTCTTTCTTTCCTCCATCCTTACCAAATGCTAGTCCCGTTAGATGACGCACTGCTCCCCCCACATCCACGGGCTCTCAACACCACACCTCTCCCTCCATTCTGCTCAGCATTCTTCATCTGAACTTCTCCATTAAGCTGACAGAAGAAGACAAAACTGTGTTAAACACTCTTCTAAACAAAATCTTTAAAAAAAAAGATTTATCTTTAAACTTTACATCCAAGCTTCACCTGTAGAAGTTCTTGATAATACGACGTTGTGGTCCCTGGAGTCTGTTTTGAGACCAGATGATCTAACTCTGTAGTCACAGGACAGAACATCATTACATTATGAGTCATCACTGTGAGAGAGAGAGAGAGAACAAGCTAGGGTACGAATGCAGGCCTACCTAATTCATTGAAGTCCTGTTCAGCCGCTGAGTGGAAGGTACTTTCCAGAAGAGAGGAAAACATGGGTGAAGAGGAGTCAAAGGACGCTGGTGAATCAGCTTTTCTGTGTGTGCGCGGAGAGTCCAGCGCTGACAGGTCGATGAGGTGGTAGCTTTTAATCTCTCTGGGACTCTTTGGAGCTGGAGGAACAAGACGAGACAGACTCAAAGATCAGCAAACACACAAACAAGCTGTTGTCCACAGGGACTACTAAGAAAGAACAGAACAGCGGACAAAATGAGGCCTACCGTTACTTTTACCCTCCACTTCTTCCTCACTTTTACTTCTTTCTCGTCCGCCGTTACACTCTCTCTTTCCCACCCGGTCTTTGTAGCTGTTTACTACTAGCGTTAGCTCATCGTTAGCCGCCAGGATCTGCGCCAGAGCTGCGTCGTCGTCCATCGTGTCGCTGGCCAGGCGGAACAAGCTGGGCCTCAGTCCATCACAGCGCTCGTACAAGGCCTGCAGCCGGGGAGGGGGGGGGGGGATATGAACCAGGCTGCACTATCTTTCTATTTAGCAATGATGATCTCTTCATACAAGGGACAGACCAGCGTGTACCAGTTGTACTAGAAGAGAAGCAACATGTTGCACTGAACCAAATTCACACAGATGATTATGTGAATAACTAATTATAGTGATGAAAACTACCTGAGTCTGTAGCGTTATTCATTTATTCAGGCCCGCTGATTTAATGGAGGCTCGTGCTGAAGCCCTAATGTAAGATTGGAACATTTCTGTGGGACCTTCATCGGGATTGTCCTTTACCTTCACGTCATCACTCGGCTGTAACGAGGTTCCAGCGATCGTGTGCTCGTCCAGCAGCTCTCTGAGATGCTCGGTGCTGCTCTCCACCTCCTTCAGAGTCGATTCACGCTTTGACACTTTCTCTGCCTTCTCCTGCTCCTGAAACACACACACACACACACACAAACAAATCAATGTCAAACTCATACAACTATTACAGCTGCATGCATGCAAACATGGCCACCACCACCGCTCACCTCTTTCATGGTGCTTTTAATGAGTCTGTTGGCTGTTTCCAGGTCTTCAAGACGGGCGCTTTTCAGTAATCTGGCTAACAGCTGATGATACAGAAACATCCTGTTTTTAGCAGGATGAAAGTTTACGTTACATTTGCGAATATTAAACACAAATACTCACTGTGGCCTTGTCCTCCTGGTCAAAAACAGAGTCTGTGGTTCTTTGTGTTGGAGGCGCCATTATAACTGTGTCTGGTAGTTTGGGATCTTTCTTCACAATACCTTAAATAACAACAAGAAGGGCAAGATGGATTTATTCTTGGGGGAAGGACATAACACAAAGCAACACATTACAATATAGATCACTCTTTTATGTGCCTCTAAACTCGTAATATCTCATGTGAATAATTGAGGTGTTGTTGGTGAGGTTAGTCTCAAGAGTTTATCTGTTGCATCCAGACCTTGTTTCTTGAGCATGTTGTAAGCTTCCTGAATCTTGGGTTCGTCCTTTAGCCAAAGAGTCCAGCCGTAGAGGACCTCCGTCACTCTGTCTTTCACTTTCTGTGGAGTCCACGCGCCAAAGTACTGCTCAGAAAAGATCAACCAGGTCAGTCACGTCTTTAACTCTTTACACTTCTATTCATGTTGATCTGTATTTTTCTATTTGATTCAGCAGTGGATATATATTTTTGTAGCGTAGTAGATGATTTGTTAATGTACCACTAAGTTTTCAACTGAAAGAGCTCAGTATGGTTTTGTTTACACAAAGAGCTTATTGACTTTAATTTGTTTATTTGTATGAATTTGACTGATGAAGGTCTGAGAGCCAACATGTTGTTAATAAATTGAACTGATTGATACTTTTTGATAGGATTTTTTGGTTCTTTCGACTGTCATTTTGATTAAAATTGGTGTTTAGAGCTCTAGATTTGCATTTATGGTTCCTGTGTTTCTTAAAACTTGTGTCTAATATTCCAAATGGATTTTAAATTGCTTCTTGAAACGGTTTTATCCCAGAGCTCATCTGGATTATACTTTCATTCTCAGACTTTTTTATTTGTCCTTTTATATTACTGAAAGTGGACTAATCTATTTCGCTATTTGTTGATTTTTACTTTGCCGTCTTGAGAGAAGCACTTTGTTACTTGTGATCGGAAAACATTGCCAGTAAAGTCAGATTTCAAAAGTCAAAAGTGTGCCGTCATTGCCTTTCCCCCAAATAGCTCAGAGCAGACCAGTTACATTACCCTTGATTATATAATGAATGAGTAATTAATGAAACGGTATTGGTACATGCACGCATAAGGAGCTAAGGACACCTGTCTCTCTATTATTACCTTTGGCGTTAAGAGTTTGAGGAGCTCATTGAGAAAGCGAAACTTGGCGGCCTCGCTGTGGAACCTCTTCCCGCAGGTGTTCATACATGCCTCGAGAACCTGGAAAGCACCAAGTCAGAATAAATCATGATCAACGGAAGCTTTCTCCACATGTGAAAATGAAAGAAACAAAAGCCTCTTGGTTTTACGCAACACAAAGAATAAAGAGAGAACAGATTTTTCACAGCGTGTTTCATGGTTAACCACCTTTAAAGGGCACATGACATGAGGCTCATGACGCTTCCCTAAGTTACATTATATGACAAACCGTGTGCTGTCACAGCACATTCAAAATGCCAATTAAAACCCTCATGTCTCTCGGGCCATGTGATGAAATTTAGTCACAGATATTCTTCACAGGCCCGCCCCTCTACCAGGGTCGGAACAAAGACATTTATTTTTCAAAGAATGGTCGGTACCTTTAAAAGATGCTGTGACAAATACCGTGCATAACCCATAATAAATTGCATTAAATAAAAACAGATGTGTATATGTGAAGTTTCTTGTCGCTTCTGGGAACTTCTCAGACAAATACACTGCATATTTAACAACAGATAAAACTGCGTCACGTGTATCATCTGTGTACTACATGTAGAGATGAAGAATGTGATGACTTACAGTGAGAGCCTGCAGAGCCTCTTTCTCCTGTGGAGACTGGATTTTATGGGCGAGAAGACGAACGGCTACCTGTGGCCTGAAAGCAGAAAACAAGTCACATTTAAAATGCCCGAGTAGACCGTGAGCATCATGTTATACCGACATTTAAACAAGTACTATTCACATAGCAATGCTTGATTAAAGCTAAAAGGAACGGATGAAAACCTAAAAAACATTTTCATCCATGCTTGCTTTTAATTAACGTTACATGAAGAAATTATAACACATTGATATTGAAACTAAGAAAAGGGTCAAAGGGCAGAAAGGTGCTGCAGACATCCTCCTCTCTCTTGCATGATGGTGTAACTGAGCGGCTGTTTCTGCAACATGGATGTGAAGCAACACTTTCTCAAACGCCGCAAATACAATAAAGTGACTTCTCGAAGCAAACAGCCTCCCCCGAAAAACTTCAGCACAGAGGATGATCTGAGGATCTACTTGGCGATGTGTGCGAACGCCTTAAAAAGAAGGAAACAACTTTGATGAGGTGCGCAGACTGTGTTCAGTTTACCCATCAGTCTCCTGGTCAACGAGCTGGTAGAAGCCCTGGATGCAGTCCCATCTGTCCTCCTGGTTGTTTGGGTCTGTGGCCTGGTCTGGAACACCAGAGAAACAGATTGAACGTACAAAAACATATTTTCATGATGTGCATGAATTAGATCAAATATATGCAAACAATTACACAATTTAATGAGGAACTGAAAATGAAGGATGGACAGATTTACACAGAAAACAGTGAATCAATACCTATGTTATGCCAAGTACAGTACTTAGTTCTACTAAAGTTATTTTACTTTTACTACTATTTCAAGATCCTACAACTTAACTTGTTGCCTTTCATTAGACTTTTCTCCCCTTCATTTATCTGTTTTTATTTACTTTGAAGATTCAGATGTCGCATTGCTCATGATAAATAGTACTTATATCTCTAATCGTGAGCCACATTGTAAACAACAAAATATCTAAAAAGCTAAAGAAAGACAAAGAGGATGTCAAACTTTAATCTGAAGGAAATTTAAGAGCAGTACTTTTCATATCTAGGTACATTTTACTGGGTAAACTTGTTTACTTTCCAGTTTATGTTTAAATGCTGGTCTTTAACTTGTCAGTGTGTATTCCTCCATGGTAGTTTTGCTGCTTTTACTCAAAATAAAACTTCATTCAGCAAGAATGTATACGAATGTTCTGCCACGATGCGCGTGCACATGAGCGCGAGCGCAAACACAACACAGCGCTCCAGCGCTGGCTATAGGCGCGCGCATGGTCTAACCAACTTCCTGTTCCAACTAATACTTTCTGCATCAATACGAAACTTATTCCGATAAAGTTAAAATAAAACGACACATTGTAGAACTCAACTGAAAATCTAAGCAGTTATTACTGTAATAAAGTCAAACTCACGGCACGAGCCGACTGTTGTTGTGGCGTTAGCAAACAACAAAGTTAGTTCAGATGAGGAGATTAATTTCGCTAAACAAAACGCTTTATACGCTTTATAAACGCTACATATTTCCCTGTTTACTTACTGAGCCATGACTCGAACGTTGCCTGGCTGTCAGCGGTCGCCATTGCCGTCCTTTCTCCTGCAGCTCCAGAGAGGTTTAGTAGCCGAACCGTGCGCGTCTTCTGTGGGGGAAGCGGAGGTGTCAAACCGAGCCTGTGCCGTGGCATGTGACACTCACGCCCAGTCACCCTCCTGACACACCAGCCAAATTAACACACCCCTCTCCTCAGCAGCGCTACATAGCACTGCACATTTACACACATTTAGTGTTACACTTACGTGCAATTCTGAGGTAGTTGTACTTGAATAATTAAATGTTCTGCTACTTCTACTTGCCTACATTTCAGATGAAAATTGTCCTTTTTACTCATATTACCGACTACCAGTGCTAAATAACGAAGTACATGAAACGTTACTCAAGTAATTCTTTTAGATACAGAGCTCATGCAGAGATCTAGCTAGTTATTCTATTAAACTATGCAAAAGAAATTGGAATTCCTCAACCAGCAACTACATAAACTATGTTCATACGTGTTAATAAACCAGTAGGAATATTGAAATACTATATAACAGTATATCTCTTACTGACACTTATATATTGCACGTATAAAAGTGGTTAAGTCCTTTACCTAAGTACAAGTAGTAATATATTAAAGTACCCATAAAATGATATACTGTACATGTGTGCATGTGTTCCGTGTTGTGTACTGTCCCGTGTTCTGTTCCATTACAAGGGAACCAAAGCAAATGTACTTATCAATCTAACCTTTGTGAGTTTTGCATATATTATATATTTTAGCACTGCATTCTTAATACTTCTGCATTCGTACGTGTTTAGCATTTCACGGCTACGAGTACCTGGTTGAGGTGGAGCTAGTTTTAAGTACTTTGTAGGCTGTTGGGTAGTTTAATTTTGCCTGTAAAATCTTTAACAGTGAATGAAGTACTGACTATAGCTGTCAAACAAGTGTGGTGGAGTAAAAACTACAATATTTGTGACTGAATTGTATTGAAGTAGAGGTACAAAGCAGCAAAAAGGGGCCATTTAAGTATACGTACATCAGAACTGTACTTCAGTTACTTTCTTGTCAATAAAAAAAATACAACAGTAATGATCAGTATTAAATGCTACACAAATCCATTACAGTGAATTTCTTCTCCCAACCTCCACATTACTCGAATTTGACATCTAAAAAAACAACAACTATAAGAGCTATTACTTAATTTATAACAGCTGCTTTCAGTGTCCCACTATTGGCATGACGGAGGAAAGCTAAAATGTTTGGTATTGATGACTTCTTGGAAAGGCTTTTCTTGTGAATGTACTATACATCCGTCTGTTATAGTTTAAAAAAATTAAAATAAAACGATTTGCAGGAGAAAGCACAAGAAAATTTGCATAAAAGTACAGCGGGTACTTCCCGTCCTCGGCTGCCTGGTCCTGTAAAATCTCAGAGATGAATAAAACACACAGACCACGTGAGAACAATCAGTTTTCATCCCTTTTATAAAACATTTATAATAATTCAAGTATTATTCAAATTAACTCAGTGGAGTGCAGCAGGTTTTAAATGTGTCCCAGTTAGCTTTGGCTGAATCAGCAGGTGATTTCACGTAACTCTCCACATACTGTCTTCAACAGCAGCTCGTCTTCATCAGGTATCCGTTAGGTTTGACTCGTCTCTGAAAGCAGCGCGAGTTTCTGGAATCGATGGCTGATCTCTGCGGGCCCCAAAGACACCATCATCTCGGCCACACTGGGCCCCTGCTGCAGGTTCAGGGGAGAACAGATGATCGGAGGTCAGTGAAGTAACGCAATCAAACCGGACAGTCAGCAAACAGGCCGTAACCTCTGTGAGAAGCAATCAGAATATACTTCCTCTTTCCACATTCTCTCTGCAGCAGGGTTACTGTGGTGAGTGAGTCACAGCAGGGGTTCTGAGGCTTTAGTCATTACTATCATTTTTAAAACATGCTATTTTAGAGTTTAGCTTAGTTATGCCATGGACAGAAATACAATTTAAAAAAAAAAAAAAAAAAGGACTTGTGCAATGTAAACAGTCCAGCAAAAAATGTGTCATTTTTGATGAATACAGCTAAAACTGGTTGGATGGATTGCAGAGGTGGAGTTTGAAAAATACAGTTGCAGGAATGAAAATAGCAAGTGAGCTGTAAAAAAAACGATTAAAAAGGATGTTATCAGTTCCTCTGAGAGTCAAAATGATCTTAAAATATTACAATGCAGGTGCTGTTACTGAGGCAAACAGAACAATACCGATGGCAATAAAAGGCTCAGAAAAGCTGTTCATCTTTGATTTGTTAACCGAGAGAGCAGCCGACAGAATGAAGCTGGATTTCTTCTGTTGATGCTGGAAAAGTATGATCACAAGCTATAATTTAGATCATTTTATGGAGATATTGTGAGGACTGGACATAACTGCATACTCTTGTGATTAATATTGGGACTGGAACGAAACACAGTGAGGGTAGAGCACCAAACAAGACACAATCCCCTGTGTCGGCACAGAATCAGCACCGCCTTAAAGGCTCGTCGAGTCTGATCAGTTTGAAATAAAATCTCCATGCAGCAGAACCAGAAATATTGCATTTTTCACTCCACACATTGTTCTTAATTGTCACAACCTGGAGCCTACATTACCCACAGTGCAACTTAACCATAGACAATGACCCACAATGCTGAAGGGTTGATGCATTTTTGTTTATGGCGTACTGGTTACCTCAATGGGATTTTTGATGCATAAATGCACGTGCCAGAAGTAAAAAGCCAACTTTAGGCTGTGAAGAAACTACACCACGGTGGCAGGACTTCAAGTCACCACCACTAAGCTGTAGTGTTTGTGTCACTATCAGTCTTAAAAATGAACATGTTGCGTTCAGGTACCTGCAGACCACTGAGAGCCAGACGTAACAGCTTCATCACTTCTCTGTATTTGGTGGCTTTAATCTGCTTAGCCAGAGTCTTCAGATCTTTATTGAGGCGATCCACTGCCAGCTCCTCACCTCGCTCAGCTATTAATCTGCAATGCACACATGCACATGCACACACACACACATGCATACACACGCGCACACACGCGCACACACACACGTTTATAATCCTGTACGGTAAAGTGAAACATGCAGTTGGAGAGATTTAACTAATACCACATACTTGAGCACTAATGAAGCAATGTGCTGGGCCTCTGTGGTGAGCGCTGCCACCTGCTGGCTGGAGACGGAAGGACGAACCCACAGGTAAGAGTAAGCGGGACTCACAAGCTCCTTAAGGGAGGATATGTGACCCTGTAGAGAGGGGAAGAGACCAGTTTTATTATTACTGTGAGAGACACGGCAGCAGTATTGAGACATGAGAGTAGAAGCCACGTCAGATAGTTAACAACTTTAAGCATCTAACATTTAGCATGTTAAAAATGTAATATGAACACATGGTAACATGGTTTGAATACATATTTGTGAGTATGCTGTTGTGGTTACCTTACGAAGATGCAGCACCCGCCTGATATAGTCCTCATGCAGTACTTCCTCATCCTGGATCTGTGCTGTACAGGCCTGCTGGATCTGTCCCTGCAGATCTCTTATCAACAGAAGACACTGCTCCTCATCTTCAATACGGCGCTTCAGGTGAATTCTGCCCCAATCAGAGAGTTTACTGATAAATGAACAATTATCTTCATAAGGGAAAAAATAACAACCATGTTAGCATCCCTATGAGGCTGCACATTACCTAACAGCTTAAAAGGTGGCAGCAGAGGAAGAACATGTTGATACCCAAAAGGGTTTATCGGCTATACAGCGGACATTGAAAGAAAAAAAAGGAACATTTTAGGAAATGCGCTTATTTGCAGAGGAAGATGACTCATAACTGTCTGGTAAATATAAAGCCACGGCCAGCAGCCGCTTAGCTTAGCATGAAGACTCAAAACAGGAGAAACAGCTAGCCTGGGTCTCTTATAAACCAAAGTTTAAAAATGACAGTTTGTGGTTTTTTGGGGGGTTGATGTGGAGGAGCATTTCGTGCCTGGTGCAGCAACTTCCTGAACTTGTCTCCATTGGTTGGTTGCCTGATGACCTCACAGAGATAACAAGACTCCAGGAAGTCACTTAGTTCACATAAGACAATAATAACATGATAACACAAAACGCCTTGTTGTTTTTACACTTTGATTTCCAGATGGAATGGAACATGTGAAATGGGAGGGGAGGGGGGCTCCGGTTTATTTATGATAAACATGACAATACAGTACAAAGAGCTCTGACTTACCTGTTGAACTCTGGTAGTTTTTCCAGGTCTAACAGAGCAGAATGTGTTGTGATCTTTGAAGGGTTAAACTCAGAGATCAGTTCATCTATCCTCCGTCCAATTCGATTGGCTGTAAAGCAACACAAGTAATTTAGAAGCATGTAATCCTTGTATTAAGGCAGATCTCTGTTTCTAGACGTAATCGTAAATGCTAAATATGTGTGCAATTAAAAGCATCACAACAAACGCTTCTGTTCATTCCCTCTCCTCCGTCACTCACTGTTGAATCCAGACCCACAGTTGGTGGTGATGTCCAGCAGGGCCTCGGGCAGGACTCCGTCTCTCTGGAAGCTCTGAATGAAAATATCCCCCTGCCTCTTGGACAGTTTAGTGCCGTCTTTGTTCATCAGGAGCGGCAGATGTCCGAAGGTGGGCGGCTGCCATCCAAGAGCCCGGTACATGAGGAGGTGTTTGGAGGTGGAGATGAGCCACTCAGACCCCCGTAGCACGTGGCTGATCCTCATGTAATGATCATCTACTATGTTAGCAAGGTGGTAGGTGGGGAAACCATCTGCTTTCATCACTACAGGGTCGCCCTCCACCTAAAAAGAGGACAACAAATGTAATAATGCATAACAACAGCAGAGAGAAAGGGAGAATTGATGGACCTCACAACCTTAATATATGAGTGACTCTATCAGACATAATTTAGTATGAACCCCACTGAAACACTACAAATCTGACCTGGGCCACCTCGTGATAATTCCTGCCAAAGATCAGATCCTGAAAAGGCTCGACACCTGCATCCAGACGAAACCTGATCACATGTGGCACTCCCTGAGCCAGTTTCTCCTGGACCTGCCCGGCCCGGAGGTGACGACACCTGTTATCATACCTGTGGGGGGAGAGAGAGAGAAAGAGAGAGCACGACACAGCCGCTGCTTTAAATCTGACGAAAACGTCCTGAAGTACGGCTGTATGTTATCTTCAAGCCTGTGAGAGGATGATGAGGTGAAACTGTAAATCACGTGTGCGTTCGTGTTGCAGCCACCTCGGCGTCTGTCCCGTCCTTAAGGCCTCTTTTTTTAGCAAGTCGAGTCTCTGAGAACTGCAGAAACAGCAGTAGGCGTGATCGCTCTCGACAAGCTGCCGGGCAGTCTGACTGTAGAGGTCCAGTCTCTGAGACTGCAGGTATGGACCGACCGACCCACCTCGACGAGGACCCTCATCTGGAGGTACACCTGGAGGTGAGAGGGAGCTTAGGTAAAATCCCAAGAATGACTGTAAACGGGGACATTTTATTAAGATATTATTCAGTACTAAATGTACTGATCAGATTGATCCAATAACCGTGATGGATCACATGACTTCAGAACCTACCGGCCCACTCCAGCATGTCCTCGATGGACTCTGCAGCACCAGGTACCAGCCTGCTCTGATCTGTGTCCTCCAGGCGCAGGATGAACGAGCCGCCATACTTCTTGGCAAAGATGTAATTGTAGAGAGCGGTTCTGAGGCCTCCGAGGTGTAAGAAACCTGCAGCACAGAATAATGTATAGTTACAACATCAGAATAATGACAAAAATATCCAAAGAGACTGTTTTTCAGATGCAGAACAATATTAATAAAGAGAAAAAGTTAACTAGGCCTGCAGCGAGTAGCTTGAATCCTGCGCAGCTTTTCTTCTTCATTCTGTTTAAACCCAGTATTTCTGCACAGTTGGTACTAATATCATGAGTAGTATTCATTTGAACAATTAGATTCCCGTGATGGCTGTGTAGGATTGTTTCTGACTCGTGTTACCCAAAAATTCATATTAACTCCAGAGAATTGTGTGGTCCAAAAGCTAAAATATATTGAAGGTGAGCATTCATTAACTTTCAGGCCTCTCTCGCTGGGAGGAGCTGCTCTATTGATCTTTGATGGGGAATGTGTGGTGTGGTAAAAAGATGAAAATTGACCCAGTTGCCAGCTATCCCTCTGGATGACCTTACAAGACAGTTTGACAGTATTCAGGTTGAGGACCTTACCTGTCGGACTGGGTGCAAACCTGACCCTCACTTCACCCTGAACCGTTGAGCAGCGTCTTGTAGCCTTCAGCTGGAGTTTAACCGGCCTGTTTCTGACCGCTGACAGGCACCAAACACATCTCAACTGCATCATATTACAGTTTTACATTCGCTAAGCTAGCTTCCAGCTTCGTAAATGTTGACGACAATTACTGAAACTGCATTTCAACGACAGCAAAACAAAAACACGAGACCTTATAATACCAAAAAGTTGTCCCTCACATGTGTACAGTCTGTGGTTCGTAGGTTTGGAGGCGTTTGTTTGGGTCAAACACGATTTGAGGCTTTTTTTCTTCTTCGTCGAAACAGGACCGGAAGACGAGTTGAGCGTCCTGAAGGAGCCTACTGCCACCCAGCGGAGGAATACATAATTTCTCCTTCTTTATTATCAAATCCACAACAATTACAAAGAAGCAGTCGTTGGCAATGGAAATATTGGATTTCAGGCTCCCTCCAACAACACTCTGTATATATATATATATATATATATATATATATATATATATATGTTTTTTTTAGTTTTTTTTTAAATAACACAAGCGAAAGTAAAATAAGAATCTCAGCCTTAACGTAGTTTAAAAAATTGGGCTAAAAATAAAATAGGCCTACTTGTACTTTAATCAAGTAACATTTTCCACTATATTTCAGAGGGAAATATTGTACACTAAATTTGTCTGACGATTATAGTTACTTTTCACATTGAAATGTTATGATGCAGTACTATAATACTCATTAGTAATAGTACACACATCTAAAACTGGCTCCATGTTAACGAGCTACAACATAAAAAATGCTCTAACATGTATTCATTAGTGATAAAACTAATATACTGTAATATTCTATAATAGGTACTCGTACTTTTAGTACTTTGACACACTGAAGACTTGCACGAGATGCAAGTATCATGTTTTATTCTTAATGTGAATATAATTCATTTAATCTTATTTCCATATATAAAATGTGTATATACTCTTTGTTGACATCTTATTTTGAAAACCGGATGCTGTCTCACGTCGATCATTCCGCTAACTTGGCAAAGTCCTACACACAACCCGCCTCTCTTATTTTGCAAAAAGACTGAACCAATAGCAACCGTGAGTATTGTTGACTGACACTTCATAGAGCCAATGAAATGGCCAATAGCCAATAGGCTGGACTAGGCGCGAAGCGCGGTACATGCTGTTTCCTGGCTGAGCCAGTGCTGAAACAGTTAATGTGGGGTGTTTTTAGACTTTGCAGAGACTTTGCAGAGTGAATGATGGCGAAACGTACTAAGAAAACGATGCCCACGTTTCAAGAAAAGCGTGTAAAATGTATTGAGCGTGAAAGCGACGAGTCATTGGACGAAATATCTGACGAAGAGAGCCACGTGTCGTCTATTGACTCCGAGGCAGATGCACCGTTTCTGCAGGGAGGAGACAAGTTAGTATTCTTTTATATTATGTAACATATATCTGTACATTTTGACATATATAAGCTTTTGTCTGAATTATGAATTATTCTTGTGTGCATGGGCGGATTATGAGACTGCTTTGGATCAATACACCAAGACTTTGAAGTGGTTAAGCAGCTTTTTGTTGTTGTTTGTAGTCGTTACGCATCTTTGTGTTGTTTGTGTCTTTGTAGTTGTTTTGGTCTTTTGGTAGATTTTTTTTTTTCTTTCATCAATGAAATGCAAAACAACCCTTATTGTTGTGGTTTGGCATTTATTTGTGATAGTTTTATGTTTTTTTTGCGCTGATGTTTAGTGTCCCTCTGGTTGGTTTCCCTTCGAGTGACATTTTATAGGTGAAGGCCAGGAGGCCCCCGACACTTTGGGCCCCTGTGCCCAGTATGCCTGTTCATTAACCCTTGTTTCTCGTGCGTTTCCACAGTGGCGACCTGTTGGAGGGAGGGAGATGGAATGACGCTGACGATCCGGACATAACACCACCACAGCCCACCTTCAGACCCACCCGTACACCAGGCCCCCAGCTCCGACGCAGAGCTACCTACACAGCCCTGCGGCTTTTCCAGCTTTTTTTTCCAAACTCCACTTTACAGACAATCGTCCAAAACACCAATGACCATGGCTCGACTCACTCAACAGCCTCCGACCCGTGGATTGATCTGACATTGCAGGACATGTTTTCATTCATGTCCTTAGTCGTCTACATGGGGTTAGTGAAATGCTCTGCGTTAACTGATTACTGGCGAGGGGGGGAACTGTACGGCTTGCCGTTCCCGAGACGGGTAATGACCTGCACGAGGTTCCTCAGTATCTGCCAGGCCCTTCGCCTCAGTAGCCCGGCGGCGGATGCTGCAAATGAGCAAAAGAGGGGCACAGTAGCCTTCGATCCTCTCTGCAAAATAAAGCCACTCTACCTGGAGATGAGGGACGCCTGCATCAGGAACTATCACCCTAGCCAGCAAATTGCCATTGAGGAGCAAATAGTTGCCTCCAAAGCCCACTTTGGGCCCAAGCAATATATTAAAAAGAAGCCTTTCCGCTGGGGATTTAAACTCTTTGTTCTGGCAGACGTCAGGAGCCGGTTTACGTGGGACTTTTTCGTCTACCAGGGAAAGTTCCAGGGAAACGGCGGCCAGGGTCTCCGCTATGATTCGGTGATGGAGCTGATCGACACGAGGTTGCTGGGCACCGGCTACAAGCTCTTCGTCGATAATTTTTACACAAGTCCCACCCTTTTCCGCGACCTCCTTCAGAGGGGGATCTGGGCGTGCGGAACCATCCACATGAACATAGTCGGTTTCCCGAAAATGAAAAACAGTCTGGACTCCAAATCTCCCCGTGGCAGTATACGCTGGATCAGGAGGGACTCTCTGCTCTTCATCCAGTGGAGAGACGCGAGGAACGTCTTCATGTGTTCAACAATCCACACGGCCCATGCGGAGGACACAGTGCAAAGGAGGATCAAATGTAAAGATGGGCACTGGCTGTTGAAGGACGTCTCCGTTCCACCAGCGGAGAAGGACGTCTCCGTTCCACCAGCGGAGAAGGACGTCTCCGTTCCACCAGCGGAGAAGGACGTCTCCGTTCCACCAGCGGAGAAGGACGTCTCCGTTCCACCAGCGGTGAAGGACGTCTCCGTTCCACCAGCGGTGAAGGACGTCTCCGTTCCACCAGCGGTGAAGGACGTCTCCGTTCCACCAGCGGTGAAGGAGTACAGACTGTATGTACTATTTTTTATTTATTTAAATTAAAATTTAAAGGTTTGGTACATTTTTCTTAATGTTGTTTTTTTTCCTGTCCATCCAGGTGCGTGGGTGGAGCCTCTAACGCCCAGCCAGGGCCGTACAAAGTCCCCCACAGGACCCAGAAGTGGTATATGATGTTCTTCTATCAATTCATGGACATTGCAATCGTGAACGCCTTCCTCCTCCACAAAGACATCGCAAAGAGTAGAGGAGAGACACCTCTGCATCAGAAGGCGTTCAGAGAGAACCTCGTAGAGGAGCTGGCGGCGGCGGCGGCGTCTCCCTCCACAGCCAGACGCGCACCTCCTCTTCCTCCTCCTCATCCTCCACCAAGCGGAGCACACCACAGGCCCGTGCACATCACGGGGCACAGCACCAGTGGTCGGCTGAAGTGCAGACATTGCCATGCGAAGACGCCGGTGAAGTGCTCCTCCTGTGATGTGCCTTTGTGCTTTCTTCCCGGACGTGATTGCTATAATGAGTGGCATGTTGCCCAAGGACTGTAAACGTGGGGGTGTGTGTGTGCGTACGTATTGTTCTGTATGTAAAAACCTTTTTATACACTGATTTCCCAATATAGTATTTGTTTTGACTCTTTTATGTCCACAACGTTTAGTCAGAAGAAGGGGAAATAGGCTGATAATAAATGTGGATACGGGATCACTTTACATTAGGAAAACGCCTGTACATACCCTTAGAAAAAACGTTTTCAAATATAAATTTTCTGTGGGATAGAGCGCTGCAAGAATGAGTCCTAAAACCTATAAATGACTCGGCATTTTTTGCACTCGTCTGAGAGTCAATGGGTTTTTTGGTTGGATGCCTGAAATTAGGTCTGTGGTTAACACAAGCTAATTTAATATCCCTTTTAGTGAATTTTGAAGCTTTAACGAGCAGTGTGGAGTAGGTGACGTTTGGCAGTGAGTAGTAGGACGAAGAGGAAACCCAATGGAGCAGAAAGAGTCACAAATCACTTCCTATCATGCTGATTTCATCTTGATGAAATCCCTCACGTGATTATCAAACCAGTTTAACTCGATCTCTCTGTGTGTGTGTGTGTGCGTGTGCGCATGCATCGACCTGGCTGGTATTGTGCTCCTGTATTCAGAGATGGTTCTGAGAGCTTTGCCGGGTGGTTATATTTTTGATGATTGTTGATTTTGTCAACGCGATAGTCACAACCGAAACCTCACACTATTTGAGCTCACAATGATGGCTGAGGTTGAAGATGAGTGTGGTCTGAGCAAAGGCGCAGGATGTAGGCTGGGGGAGGAGTGACACAATGACTTTGCGCCCCCTCGCCTAATTTGGTGTCGCGGTTGGTGTGATCCCATCACAGGATGGTCTCTGGTGTTCTTGTTATTTCTTAATTCAGGCGTCAAAGCACATTGGCAGACCTTGAAATAATTGTAAGATATATGAACTAAATGAAAGGAAAACTCCTGTATGTTGATCATCTCTGCACGGTCTGTGTTGCTCTCAAAGATAAACATACTCAATCGTTTGTGACTCTAACTAGATTTATTGAAGACATAGCTTATATTATATATGCAGATTCAACCTGCTGAACAATAATAAGATGCAACTTCATACTTTGCGTCTCCATTCTTTCTCTTTTCAAGCTCTCTTTCACTTAGACGTTCATGTACAGAAAAGCTGACCGTCAATGAACGCACATAAACACATGAAACGAACCAATTGCAGTGAGGCAGAAAAAAGCCAACCTTGTCCGGCCCACTTGTGCAGCACCAAAGAGTCAGCCGGCATTAGCTGTGTCATTGTCAGTAACAACACACCTTACAGCAGTTTACTGGTGCACCTGTGTCTCCGGTGTCAACAGCGAGAGAACGAGTTATACGCCGGAACTTTACAGCTCCCGAAGGACTCCAGCTAACACCGAGATTTGGTAAGAAATGTGGCTTTGATTTCATGTCATTTTATATTATATAATATAGTTATAATATATAGTTTAAGTGTTGTTGTCAAGGTTGGATCTTGCTCCTATTTACTGATATTAATTGTATTTAAGATAGAATAAACAGCTTATGGTGTGTAGTGGCAGGTCATACAATGATAGATGAATGCGAATAAGGTAAAACAATCTGTGAAGTAATCACTTAAGGTACCACAATCTGGTCCTTTTTGTTGTGTGAGTGTGTGCTTCTGGCAACAACATGCTGTTTGGGGATTTGAGCAGTGGGAATAATAAATTCTGCCTCATTAAAATGGGGTTAGGGTGAGCTCACACCTGCGTGAGTCTAATAAAAATATGACTTTATAAATGACCTTTAAAGAATAATAAATGCTGACAAAATTACTTTTATTATTTAAAATTGTACTGTTATTTATGGCTTTTTATGAATGAAGTTCTTCATGAGGAAAGAAAGACGCATTCAGACCAAATGCTACTAAGTAGAAGTAGCAACACCACAATGTACAAAAGTTCCTTTACTAGTAAAAGTCCTGCACTTAGAAGTACAGTATTATTTGCAAATTGTACTAAAAGTATCAAAAGTAAAAGTAGTCTTTATGTAGAATGCTTCCTTTCAGGTTATTACTGATGCTTTTTATGAATGTGTACATATGATTGAAGTGTTGTACTTCCTCAATGTGGTGTCAGTTTTAGCTTCTATATGTTAGTTACTCTATAGCACCATATTTTAAAAGATGTATAAGTATATTTTGCATGCAAATTCTTTTGCAAAGTAACTACAATTGTCAAATGAATCATGATGTAGTGGGGTAAAATGTTGAATAAGTATGAAGTAGTATCAAATGGAAATACTCACGCAAAGTGCCCAAAACTGTACTGCCCTGGGGGGACCGGACCTTCTGCTCCGTCCCACCGGAACGCTCTCCCTCAGCACCTCAGACATTCTCCTTTATTTTATTATTATCATTATTATATTTTATTATTATTACTTAAGTGCATTACTTGAGTAAATGTTCTTTGTTTAAAGTATGATCAAATTATGTCACTTGACTTCTTGCATCGTTGCTATCTTTACATCGAGGAACACAATGGAAATAAGTCTGACACCTTTTTGTTATATTCTTGACATTTTTGTACTTGAACCAAAGTGAAAGTGAGCAACATTCTGTAAAGTTAACAATTTGAACATTTAATAATAATAATAATAGTATATTTAATTTGTATAGTGCTTTAAAATGTACTCAAAGGCACTTTACATGGTAAAACCAGAAACAATAAAAGCAATTACAATATAAACAAAAGAGATGACGTAACTGTAAGAAACAACACAAAAACATACATAACTAGCTTCACAGGTTAAAGGCAGATTTGAATAGGTGAGTTTATACAGAAATAATATAATACATTTGAGTCGATCACAGGTACATTTGTGATAACCTTCCAAATAAAACATTTGTAATCTATAGTTCATAAAGTATAAGATAACTTTTTAACTGTTGTTTAGTGGGGGATTGTGTAACATTTGATTTTGTCAAAATCCTTTCAGACCCCATTCTATTGTCTTTTTCTTCTTACATAATTTGAATACAAAAAAACTAAAAGGAAAATGGGAGAAGTTGTGTGTGTGTGTGTGTGTGTGTGTATTAACCAGCCTTGTTATACAAATATTTTCACACCACTTCTGCTCAGTTCCAGGTTTGGAAATAGTGAATTAGTCACAAAGAATATAAAGAATACTATTTGTCTTTCACTTGCCAGAGCTACAAATATGTGATGAAGATGAATGATCCTGAACAAACATTTGAAGTGGAACCAACTATGTATGGGTGTATGTTGCAACAAATGGCTTTGAAGGAAAGACTCAGTGGGTGAAAGTGTTAAAAGGGAACTCGTGGGCGTGTTGTACCCGTCTGGTGGGGACATTAATCTGATTACGTTAAAATTACAAAATGCACAACAATGTCTCCAGGACATTAATGCAAAGTCAATGTTATGCCTACAAAATTGATGAAAACATGACTGTGTGTGCGTGTGTGTGTGTTTGTGTACTTATATTAATACGTTGTGGAGACTGTGGTCACACAGTCACATTGTGGGGACTCACCTCTCCTTTGGGGACAAAAAGCTACACTAATTAATGTTTTTCATATTAAGAATAGACCAAATGACCGTGTGTAATGTGTCGTAAAGAATCATCACCTTATCAACCTAGTTTCGAGCCGCAGCAGGCAGCTGTTTTTGGCAAAAAAAAAGCTGTGATAAATCTACTGTACATTACCTGCCCAGCTCCAAACAGCACACAGACAAAGTTAAGGACTAGTTGGTGAGGATAGCAAAGCACCAAGCAAGCTTGGAATATTGGAATTACATTACATTAGAAGGACAGAAATATGACTCCAAATGAATGCTTATGTAATCATGTTCATTGTAACTTGCTAGAGTACATATTTTCATGTTATAGGACAGATTTTAGCACTGTAAAATGTTTTTCATCTACTCGTCAGACTTCTTTGTGGCATTTCAAAATGCTAACTCGTTCATACAGAGGACATAGAGTGCTAAGCTAGACAACCTGTTTATCTCTCATGACCTGGTCACCTGATTTATAGTGGAGTGAAGTGGAGTCACATGCAGTACCAACCCTGGTACACCAATGTTGACCCATATGTGTGCTTTATTTATTTGCTATTTTACCATGACAGATGCTGAGAGATGTGAGTAGATTAGCAACAACATGAGAATCGGGACACATATCAAACCCATCATGGGGAAACTCCCTTTTCTTGAGTTATATTTTGTTTTAAAAGTACACACACTGCTTTGAGATGATTTTATACTGCATAGATGAAGGCATTAGTAATGAATACTGTGACTACTGTTCATTTTACAGAATATATTTTTTTCGAGAAGGGTGATATCTCGTGGTCTTTTTGTTCATTGTTTGGAGGTGAATGGTGTAGAGTTTCAGCATTCCTTCCACCACTGCATCTTTTGTGTCATCTTTGTTCCACTAAGTTAAAGGGAATGTCACTTACTGTTAACATTTCTCACAGCCACTCCCTGATTCATATCTGCCACCAAACACACAGGCTCCAAGCATCATTTCCAATGACAGTGACTGGACAGCAATGGGCTGACTGAAGATGTGATGTGATTCTTGAAGCGTTGACAGGCCTAGATTTCAAAAGAGCAAAAAGCCCGACTGATAAAAACCACTGAACAATATTCCATTCTGTACTTACTATTATCAACCACGATGATATAATGTTCTTCAATTTTGCCATAACCTTAAAAGAAAAAGAAGATTTGTAATTTGGAATAAACATTTCTAATTCAGACTTCTGATCCACCCATTCGTGTTTAAATGCTTGTTGGTGTAGTGGCTCACTGTGTCAACTGCTTTCTCTGATTACCTCCCCAGTGAATTTCAACATAAAGCCCTCTCATCCCATGAGACTAGTCACATCATGAGATCACGCCACCTATTTCTACTGGTTTACGTACTGGGGAGCTGCTTAGGTAAGAGCAGATTTTCTGCCTTTTCTTTTCTGTATTAGTGTCAAGATCTATTGTGAAGAAATGGCCAAAGACCAAATCCACTCTCAAAGGACAAGGCTGATGGTATAAACCAACAATGAATTTATGCTGCTAGCAAGTGCATCCAAAGCCTGACGTAGCTTCTTCCTCCGTTCAGTTGAGCAAAATCTTTAAATCATGTAAAGTAGCGCCACTGTTTGACTGGGTGACATGTTCTTTTATAGTGATGAACGTTCAATGTTTTGTAAAAAATTATAAAGGTAACATGAGGTGAGTATTTGATATTCAAACGGTCCATCAGGGGGTGAAGTATTCCTTTAATGTTTAACATATTTATTAAAGGTAAACTTGATTGACATGCAAGGCTTTAACTTCGTGTTAATAATGTTTTAATGTACAATGGCGGTCTATGGCATTAGACTTTGGATATACAAGACAATAGGATCCTCAGAAGGATTAATTCACTGTTGGTTGTAGTATTTGGATTTATTGACGAATATTGCCAACATTATCTTTTAAAGACTTTAAAGTCACTGCACATACCTGGAATTTCTTGGCCCATTTTGTTATGAATGTTTATTTTCTTTACTTCCCTGATATGTGATTAAATACAGACAACAGGCATTGGGATATATTCAGTGTCGATGAAATGTAATCGAATACCTGACGACACGCTGTTTTGATTTCAGTTTGTCAGAATTAAAAAACTTCTCTCTCAATTTTGGACATTCGATAAAGAGTAATCCATCATAAGGATGGAAAAAAATACCCTTTTGTCCAACGATATTAACCATGATGCAAAGCAGCCTTGTGTTTTTCATCTATATCACTACGGTTATATCTTAAATATCTATTCAAATTAGGTTTGAAAATAGATGACAGAGGAATACAGAAAGCTATTATGTTTAAAGCATAAACAATTATCCTCTCATAAAAACATGTCTCATGATATAAATGTCATAAATATGTCTAAATCTAGCTTAAGTCCTTCAAATTCTTGTGGGAGCTCTAACAATGAACTTTGTCTCCTCCCAACAGGGACCTCAAATGCACAAAGGTGAGATCAGAAAGTTGTAAAGGAAAATTACACACAACATTATCATTACAAAACCAGTGGAGGATACAATTTCCACTTGTAAAGACCTCACCCTGTTTTAGTTGTTATGACCTCTTGTCATTAAACTTTGGCCGTGTTTGTTCACCTGGAAATCTACAGAAATGAAACCTGTCTTGCAAGAGGAACATGTGATCAGGTAAGTGATGATGTCACATAATTATACTTATACAATGCACTATTGCCTAATTGTGCACCAAAAACAAACAAAAGGCAAAAGAGAAATTACAAGATCTCCATTCTGTTCTTTTATTATATTGATACATTTGGACTTATCATCATGATCAAATTCTTCCCAAAGGTTCAGGTACAAACATCGTGTTCTGATTGTATCTGTCCTTTGATGACGATTTCTCAGATTGTTTTCTAAACAACAAAAGATAAGACAAGTTCTGAAGTGATGAAAAAGATTCAGCGTGGACATGGTGTGAGATACTATATATAGTCCTCTTTAGCCAG
Source organism: Anarrhichthys ocellatus (assembly GCF_004355925.1). Taxonomy (NCBI): domain Eukaryota; kingdom Metazoa; phylum Chordata; class Actinopteri; order Perciformes; family Anarhichadidae; genus Anarrhichthys; species Anarrhichthys ocellatus. The sequence continues at coordinate 620,048 of NW_022280058.1, read as the reverse complement.
CAGAGTGACTTCAGCAGGTGTTATTATTTCAGAGTAGAATATTTGAAGTTATAATTTATAGTTTCTGTGGGGGAATGGTAGGCAGCAATTGTAAAGTCTGTGGTCGGTGGTGATGAAATCAAAAGTTTTCTAATAGTGGTATTAAATCGGTCATGTGATGTGAGAAAAGAAAAAAAACGTGCAAAATACCAACAGACGACCAGGAATGCGTGTGACTTCTCCGTCTCTGTCTCAACTTGTATCAACTGCTCAAATGACATACCAACAAGATCAAAACGAGTTTCCATGTTGTTTCACAATCATCTGACGAAGCTTGATAAAATATTCCTGAACAGAGTTTGTCAAAGCATCTGATGCAACATCTAGCTGTATAACAGAAATATCTGTATGCTAGATGCAGTGAATACTTGTACGATTAAGAGTGTGTGTCTTCAAGCCAACATCCATAGGAACGTACAGTACAGATGAAAAAAGAAACTACTGTAATATTATATTGGCAGCTTTTTATTTTACTAAGTATACTTTTGCCTGACGTAGCAGAAAGAAAACACAGGTGTGATTAATACCACTGAGAATGAGCCTGAATGTAACATCAGAGTGCCTTGAAAAAGGGAAGCTAAATGGATCGCAGCCAAATTAATATTATTAATTACACCTGTGATTTTCCTGCTGTTACATGTCAAAATGTCTGCTGTGTTTCTGTCCACCGTCTGTACACAGCAAGCAGGAACTATAAAACACTTAGGTAATTGTTTTGCCAAACCACAGTGAATGACGAAACATAGCCGAGTGTGCAATTAGGCAATCGGTCACAATTAGCACATTACGTGTCACGTTAAACGTCATGAACCCATTATGTCACCTCAGTATTTGTGAGCTCTGATTTCTTTGGAAAGAAGCTTTCTCGTTGCCTCCACAGTAGCTTTGGTTGGTTTATTTTACTGTGCATCAAATTGTTTCCGTATCGCTCAAGTTTTCCTTTTGCCCGTCATTCCAAGGGGCCAGATCCGACCTCTCACTTCCTGCAGTGTGTGGGACTGCCATCGAAAGACACAGGGAGAGACCACATGCGGAGGCTGAAAAGAATGCTTGAAGCGACGATGGATGTTTACACCTTCATGGTATGACTGAATGTTCTTCAGCTGACACATAACAAAAGGAATTCTATCAGGAATTCTCCCGTTACCAGTTGGTGTTGCTATGCCTGTTGCGTTTTCTTTATTCAACATTCATTCTTTGCAGACTGGGGCAGATTAACGATGTGGTGACTTTTGTGGAAACTATAGTTTTACTGAATATTTAATGTCACGTGTTTGTGTACTTTCCCCCCCACACAACATAAATATATTTCTATATTTCTACGACTTCGTCATCCCACCTCTTCAATTTGTTATTTTTCTACTCTCCTCCATCCCCACACCCACAGAGGTCCAGCGTGACAGGAGTGCCACTCCTCGGCCTGCAGGGAGAGCTGGCATTAAACCCCGGAGCAGACCCCCTCCAGAACGAAGCCCTGGTCCAGATGTGGATGGAGGTCAAGATAAACCCGCTGCTGAAATCTGTCACCAAGCACTTCCTGTCCTGCCTCAGCACCAAGAACTTCAGCTGCTCCACCTACCAGACTGTGTACGTCTGAGTCTCTGGTCCGCATGCATGCTCCTGTTACCTTTGTTACAACAACTCACCTCACCTTCTCTCTCTCTCTCTCTCTCTCTCTCTCTCTTCCTGCAGGGTGAGGGAGCTCAGCCACCATTATTCTGAGATGAATCCAGTCAGACAGAAGTGGATCTACACATTCTATATGTACCCATTTCTCTCTGGACACGGAGTAGTTGGTAAAGTTAATGTGTATACTTCGACTTTGTGATGAACAAGAAAATGACTTAGACAGCACATACCTCCATAAAAAGCTGCACATGTTGCTAAATTAGTTATTTTTGTAATAATTCCAGAAACACACTCGTATAAACAACAACTTCATTTGAGTCTGATGCATTTAGTTAAAAGGCTGGTGGTCAAGTGTTGTTTAAATATGAACCTCATCAGACCATTTTCCTTCTCTGTGCACCTTGGAAGTGAATCTGCATTAATTTCAATAATAGAAAATGTTATCATATTTTTTTTATTATAAGAAAAGAAGGTTCTCTGTTAATCTTCCGGAAATGTGCAGCTGAATCAGGTGCTTCTCAGAACAAACCCAATGTTTTGACATCATTGTATTTTCATCAGACATGTGTTGTTGTTTTTTTGCTCTGATAAAGACAGTAGTCTTCAGTCAATCAGTGTGTTCCCCAGGGTTTTAAAATCTATGTCTGGTTCTGGATCATACACGTAGGGAATCATTTTGCCTCATAGCGGACATGGTTTTTGAGGAACTGCTTTATCCTGCCCTGTGATTTTAAGATTGATTATGGGAATTATATGAATTACATGAATTATGTATAATTCCCCATTAACCAAACTCACAACCATTACATTTGGAACAATTTTTGATTGTTGCTGTAGTGGAAACTATAAGCACAATGCAATCAAATTGTGCAGAATCAGGAGTGTGTGTATGGGACATCAAAATGTGATTGTTTTTGCACAGTGAGACGTTTATTTGTCAAGTTATTCACACCTACAAAAATTGGCAAAAAATTATAGGAGACTGGTATGACGAAATAAAAAAACAAATAACAGTAATATTCTGTTTCCATAAATATAATGGGACAAAAACCTCCTCTGTAGATTCATTAATTAACTACTGAAGTTCACAGTAGCCTATATGCAATGTACTAAAACCTTAACTGACACACTTATATTTTGAGATTTGTTAACATACGAGATTGTTTATATCTTCTGTATATGTGCACATGTGTTGACTCAGTGTGTGTAATATCTGTATAGGTTGTGTAAGCCCACAGCAGAGCAGCAAAGAGTGGTTGATGAAGAATTTTGGTGCCTTCAGAGCCATGGCCCGACTGAAGGACTTCACAACACTCAACATGGTCTTCAGTGGAGTGAGTTCCCTTGAGATTTCCTCAACACTTATCGGATACTATGAGGTTACCAGTCAACCTCACAGTGACACAGTAGAGGACAAATTTTGTCACACTTCTACTTCTTCATCTGATCCCCCTCCTCTCTTCTTCCTTGTTTTTTTTCTCTCCCCCAAAGTTGGAGGTTCTTCACCTGCTATCTCCAGCGCAGAAGGCTGAGCTGCTGCTGATGCCTGAGGTCGCGGGTTTGGACAATGGCGCCCTAAGCCTGGTCTTCCACAGCTTGTTAGCAGAGGGCCCTCCCCATCAATGGACGAGCCCCGGAGGGGGCCAGAACTGGACAAGCCCTGGAGAGGGCTACAACTGGACGAGCCCCGGAGAGGGCTACAACTGGACGAGCCCTGGAGGGGGCCAGAACTGGACGAGCCCCGGAGAGGGCTACAACTGGACGAGCCCCGGAGAGGGCTACAACTGGACGAGCCCCGGAGAGGGCTACAACTGGACGAGCCCTGGAGGGGGCCACAACTGGACGAGCCCCGGAGAGGGCTACAACTGGACTGACTCTGGATACCCTTCTACCTATCCTCCACATCCCACATATTACCCAAACCCACAACCGTCCCCACACAACAGCTTCAGAGAGGTACTGCAATGTGGCGTGGATGTACCGATGCTGCCAGGCTTTAATGCTAAATCACCCATCAAGTGTCTGAATCTAAAATCATTAATTGTTCAAGGGTAAATCAATGCTGTTGGGACAAACAGAAACACACACGATATAGTGTGTTTTTTTGATTATGTAAAGCTGCCTGAACCAATATTCTTATATGAGCAATGGACTAAGTGACTAATGTTGTATAAGTGGCCGTTCAACCCACACAGAATTATCACCAAGTCTGCAAGTTCTTCTCAGCTCTGTTGTTTTGGTTTTATGGCTGGAAACATCACTGTTTTAATTCACTCTCACAGTTCTTCGTAAAGGAATAGTTTGACATTTCAGGAAATACACCTATTGGATATCTCGCTCAGGGTTAGACGAAAAGATGGATACATTTGATGAATGCACTCTACGTGCTCAGCACCAAACAGCTAATGCTAATGTTGCTGCGTATCTGCTGGATGTGTAAATAAGCAACTGTATTTATTTAAATACCGTATAAGGGGAAACCCCTGTTTGAGATGTTATAATTCGTTCTCACTTCAGACTATCTCTCCTCTTTTGTTACACATGCAGGTTGTAAGCGGATTCATGACGGCTTTCAAACCCATTGGGAGCTTCGTTCATGAATTTGTGTCCTTCACAAAAGAGGTGCCAGTTCTCTCTCTCACAGACACACACACACACACACACACACACACACACACAGGCTATACATAATTCAACGTGCAGATGAATGCACACAGCACACTTGGCAAGTGAAATAACTCCTGACCTGCTGTGTTTCTCCAGAGGAACGTGTCAGAAATAAAAAGCACCACTCTGACTCAGTTCCTGCTCAACTGGACTCTGGCCGAGCTGGCAGACATGTACCGACCACGAAACACATCTGCAGTTCCAGAGACACCAAAGTTTGAAGTCACAAATGTGGAGGACTGGTACCAGCATGTCGTGATGCCGGTGTTACGGAGGTTCATGCCAAACGACGGGGCACTAATGCATCAAAACATCACAATGGCCTTCCACGAAGTGTTGTAAGTCAAGCTCACATTTTAGATTCAATTCTCGCTTCCCATCCAGTATTTGTTTATCTTTTTCTATGACTGATTTTATTATTTAGTGTGTGTCAGTTAGATAGACCTAAGTGGGAAACAAATCATTAGATGAGACAAATACACATTTAAAGCTCCAATAATCTTAATGATGGCTCAGTTCCAGTAATTACTGCAATTCAATGCATCTGTACTTATCTCTGTGTAGATGTTTGTAGCCTCTTCATTGTTTCAGTTTTACTGTTCAGTATCCAGCAGCAGCAGTGTAGCAATAATTCATAATTAATTGATACCAACATACATATGTGACAATAATTAATAAGCCTCAAGAGGCTACAAATGAGGCATCGTAAACACATGAATTGGTACAAAAGGTGACGGAGAGCGATTGCACTCACCTTGGTTATCAAAAGTGAAAGTTCAACCTTGAGCAAATCAATACATTTTGCCTCAATTCTGAAGGTTTGTAGAGAGTTCTTGACTCGTTGTACAGTGACTATATATATTTCATCCACACATGCAGCAGCCACACAGAGATCAGCTTATATTTTTCTTGCCTCAAAGTCAACACATTAAAACAGAAGATAGCACCGAACTGCAGAAAGACAAAGTTAGCTAGTGAAGAAAGTGGAGCATCTAGCAGCTAGAGATCCTGATGTCTTTCTCAGGAGCTGGTGGGGACCAAAACAGAGCTAAAACAAGGGTGACTGTTGGATTTAGATTTGGCAGTTGAGCAGAACATGACTCTAAATTACTGCTAATCTAACTTTTAGATGTGTAATATGACAATTGCCAAAGTAACTTCATGAAGTGTGTTGAGGTTGTAAGTTTGTCGGCTTGTTGTAGAGTTCCTCTGCCCACTAGTGGTCAAATAATCAGCACCAGTCTATTAAATCCATCCCCCGGTCAGTCAATGTGCTTCTGTGTTGTAAAATGATAATTACTTTTAAATGTATGTTTGTGTCTTGGTTGTGTGCAGCTATCTGGACTATGGTACCATGGACAATGACACCGTTGAAATCCAGGATGTCTGTAGCATCACTCTTGATAAGAACCCTTGCGGGGTGAGGCTTCATTTTATTCTTACATTTTTGTATATAATGAATCATGTTTAGAATGTTTAGAAGTTTGATTCAAACTTGCATTTACATTTCCTCGTTGTCAACTGTCCGCTTGAAAAGTAATCTTAAAGATCTTCTTGTTCTTCCCATCTTCTTTTCTTACCAGCTGACGGATGCAGTGGCAAATGTGGCCAACGTTTTGCACTGTGCTGCTGGTAACAACCTGACAATGTCCGAGGAGACGGTCCTGAGTTTGATTGGACAGCTGACAGAGCGTCTGAATTCACTGATCCAAGAGTTGCTCACATCGGTGAGCATGTCAACCTAAACATTTTTTACATTGTCTTCTTTTTAATTAAAATATTCAATCATCTTAGTTTCTCAGTGGACTACTTTGTCGTGTGTTTGTCGTAAAAATTAAAAATCTACGACCTTTTCCTCCCGTAGAACCTCAAAGAAGTCGCGTCCGACTTTCAGCAGATCTTTGGCGAGGTGGACTCTTCGTCTCTGACCCGGGAACACCTGGAGGACCCCAACTTCATCAAGCTATGGTTTCAGATCAAACTGGTGCCCCTCCTGCCTGACATACCCACAGAACTCCTGTCCTGCCTCAGCACCAAGAACTTCTCCTGCCCAGTTTACCAAACCATGTGAGTTCACAAGTGTGAAGAGATGTTGTCTTTCTCTCTTACACACACACACACACACACACACACACACACACACACACACACACACACACAGTATGATGCATCAAATGTAATTTCTTTCTTTTCTTTCTCAATATGTGCAGTGTGGCAGCCTTCAGCAAACACCAACATATATATAGTTATGATATCTATATGCATTTCATCTATCCCTTCCTGCTGAATCACAACACATCTGGTAAGTAAACTGTTCCCGGAAGTAACAGCCTTTAAAATGGTGCAAAAGAACAACAGAGAAGCAAATGAACTACCTATTAAGTAAACTAAGTAATACTCTGCTACAAGTAAAAGTCCTGCATGTTACTATAAGAAAGTATTTTCAGCAAAATGTACTTAAAGTATCAAACGTAAAAGTATGCTGGAAAATGTTTTGTGGTGTAAGCACTATTTTAACGTTTTAGTTGGTGGAGGTGGATTCAATTTTAATCTGTATTTTTAAAGCTAATCGTATTTTCTTTATTTATAAAGTAATTTGTAACTTTAGCTGTCAAATAAACATAGTGGAGTAAAAGTTGAAAGTAGCATGAAATGGAAATATATGTATGTAAAGTCCGATCAAATTTAAATTCAGTACTTGAGTAAATGTAGTTAGTTACTAATTTAATAAATATACATTCATTTTTGCATGTATGTGTCAGACCCTCAGTGTGTCTCCTCGGCCAATAACAGCGCAGAATGGCTGAGAAACAACTTTGGTGACTTTTCAAGAATCCCCTCCGTCACTGACTTCTACACGCTCAACCCAAACTTCTCTGGAGTAAGTCCGGAAAACACTGACAGGCTGATATTCTTCATCTAAAACTCACTTACCTGAAGCTTTTCCTTCGTCGTTAATCATTTCTACTCTTTTGTCTGTTGTCCAGCTGGAGGTTCTTCCCCAATTGTCTCCAACGCAGATAGCAGAGATGCTTGTGTTGCCTCTTCCTAGTCCACCTGAGAAAGACGTCGTTATCAACCGAGTCTTTGACTTCTTATTGGAGTCCCCTGAAAACAGGCAACTTCAAAAGGTCTTGTACCACCTGCACTATGTCATCTATAAGGTAACGGCTTTGTAATGATACAAAATTAAGATTAAAGCTTTTGGAAAATCTTTAAACTGTCCTGTATGATTAATTGTAAAATATTCCATTTTTCAGGTAAAACCACCCTGCGATGTCTTCAAAGACATGTGAGTACTTTCAGGTGCTTGAATAACTTACCACTGCGTTGGTGCTTAATTCTAGCAAGATTTAATTTTATTATTTTCATTCGATTTTCCCAGTAGACCTTTTTCACAGCAGACATTTTGATGGTCAAACGCAAGTGGTGGAAAGTAAATAAGTACATTTACGCAAATGCTGTGGTTAAGTAAGAGTTTAAGGTACTTTACTTGAGTAGTTCCAATTAATGCAACTGTAAGTTTCTACTCCACCACATCTCAGAGGTAAATATTTACTCCACTACATTTGTCTGACAGCTTTAGTTACTTTTCAGACGACAGTTTTTCATCTCCTTCCTGTCCAGTGAAAACCCCGTGTCTCCAGATGTGTTGATGTTGAATGTTTGTGATAAACTGAAGGATGAAGTGTTTCCTTTATGTGTTGAGAAAATCCTCCTAATTCTTCAGCTAAATAAACTGTTTAAAAACCCAGTTGGAAAATGTATCGTCACAAAGCAGAAAACAGGGTTGACTTTTTAGAGATACGTGTTTCTCACAAGACAGTGACGCTACGAGCAAGGCTCTTATGGTTGATAGTTAGATTATACAGGATACAACATGTTTATCCCAAGGGAAATTGTTGTGCAGCAGTTGCACTGCAAAGTGGGAAAAAGTGCAAATACAACAAAATATAATCAATAAATCAATAAGGCCACCGCTGAATTTTGTGATTGTATGACAGCAACCCGCAATGTGTTAACCACCCATCCAGACACCAATGCCCGTTGAGGAGTTGTAAAACACACTTCACTCAAGAACAAGTGGCTCAAAAACGTTGTATACTATGCGTCATACAATCTTGCCAAAAAACATTCCTGGACTACTTTATATTACATACTACAGTAGTAATATTACAGTAAACACATACAGCAAATTCCAAACAATAATTCAATAAATAGCATATGTTTGAAAAGGAGTAGGCAGAAGTAAACACTTATAAGGTCCTGCCCCCTTTTTGTACTGTAATTTACAGAACTTAAATATTGAACTTATACACTTATCATCTTAAAACCAATCTGTAGCGGTAGTTGGTGGATAGCCTCTCTCAACGCTTTCATGTTGAATGTTTTGTTTTCCCTCCAGCTTTGAGAGATTGTACGGAGCCATACCACTCGTGCCTCGAGACACTGAACCAGGCGTCTGGACTTCCATAGAACAGCTGATAAACATGGCGCCAGATGGTCAGTCTCTTTCTCACACAAACATAGAAAAACATACGACCATAAACACAAAGGCACCATTTTTATTGTGTTGTTTAAGTGTTCTCATGTGCACACAATAGTTGACTGCATATTATTCTGTGTTGGACAGAGTGTTTGCCGGCGAACTTAACGGTGAGAGTTCTTTAAATATTTCAAATTAATCTATTTCATCTGTGTTTTGTTGCTCATATTTAGATTTTTCTGATGAATTATTGTAATGTTCCTTCAAATGCCTCTGTCATCCACAGTGCCTGGCGACCCCCTACAGTGGTAAGAGTTCTTTGACACTGTCAGTGTAAAGTCTCATTTTGTTACTCATTACATTACTTATTATTAATCATTTGACATTTTTGTCTCTGCGGTTTGACAGGTAGTAACATCTGCAGAGGAGTTAACAGGTATCCCATTTGTTATAATACCTATCCAAAATTACACAAAAAAACGGTTTCATTAGTCTCTCGACTGACGTGTATTTGACCTTTTTTAATTTATTTTTTACATTTATTCACAGCTCTGACCTGCTCTCTTATTTGAACACATCTATGGAAGTTCCCTGCAATGTTTCCTTGGAGACGTATGCATGTGCACAGGTGACTATGCTTTAAAGAGCCACAGTCAGATTGGAAATACAACAGTTTATTTCTCAGGAAAAGTCTGCAACATGCTTCCTGTTTGGCTTAATTAATACACAAGATAAGATAAGCCTTTATTGTTGAAATTCAGATGTTGCAGCAGCACAAAGATCCAGGCATTACACAGGAACATTAAATAATACTATAAATACATATATATATATATCAACACTAAATATGTATATCTATAGAATACATAATATAAAGAATATGTTAAAATACACTATAAATATACCATAATGCTACAACTAGAACACAATACAATTGGACTAAAAAATACAATACAGTCAGTAGAGAAAAAAAAACATTTGTATAATACAGTCTCAAGCAAAGTGACATAGTAGCAACAAAGTATAGTACAGAGTAATACCTACTTAAACAGTGTACACCAAAATAGTACATGCATAGTACAATATAGTGTAAGATATAAAGTAAATTATAATATAAGGTGAAATGTATTGTTAACCTGTATAACATAATGTATATATATGACAGAATATTAATGACCACTTGCTGTGTCACACATACAGCTGGAGAACTTCACAGCCAATCAGCTGGTGTCTCTTCTGAAGTGTAATCTGCCTGGACACAGCAGGAACTCCAAAGTGCTGTGGAAGTTGCTGCTGACGAAGCTGTCCTTCATCTTGGACCCAGCCTTGGACATTTTGGCTGACATGGTCGGTATCTTTCTAACTTTCTGATGAACATCCTCAACTTCTTTTCAGGATTGTGGAAAGTGAATGTTAACAGTCCCAAAAGAGCAAATCAGATTAAAGTAGATTGAGGGAGGACAGCTACAGTTATGGATTCAATCAATTGATCTTTCCTACAGTCCGTGACGATGGTTGGTCCATCGGCGTCTGCGGTTTTGGAAGTGATTGGAGAGATCAGAGTGTCGGTGCTGACCGACGAGCAGCTGATGAACAGCAGTGTCATCAGGATGTGGTTCTCGGGCCGTCTGCGTGCGTTGCTGCCGTTTACATCTGGAAAGTTTCTGCAGTGTCTGAGCAGCAGGAACCTCAGCTGTCATTCATACCAGCAGATGTAAGAGATTTTCCAACGACTGACAAGTCTTACGTTGCAGATCCATTGCAGGTTACTGTATATCACACTTAAGAGGTCTTGGCTTGAGATGATGGCCAACATACAGCCCACTTGATTCAGTTACAACATGGCCTCTCGTCTGGTGTCTCTTTTATTTTTGCCCATTGGCATTTTAACCATTTTTATCATAAAATTAATACAAATATCTCTCATTCTGTCATTGATTTTATTGTCAGACTGCAGGAATTTACCCACCATTTTGATAACATGACCTATACGCAAAAAGATGTGGTCATCCAGGGTTTCATCCTCCGTTTCCTGTCGCAGCCACACTCAGGTACACTCGCTGCACGATCGGAATGACTATAACGCTGCGACTGGTTTCCAAAATAGTGAGTTGAAAAATGTTTACAGATATCTCTTTATCCTCATGACTTGGTCCAGGTCCAGGCTGTGTGTCTGCCTCCAACAGCAGTGCAGAGTGGCTGAAGAAGAATCTGGGTCCGTTTTTACATATTATAAATATGAAAGAGCTGTTTCAACTCAACCCGGACTTAAACCCAGTAAGAATACATTTCTGCTGATATCAAGGATTTAGAAAATTAGCCGCTGCTGTTATTATTACCTCATTATTTTCAACAGAATTCAACTTTTTGTTTCGTTCCCTCCCTTCCATGTAGCTGGAGGTCCTACAATTCCTGAATCTAATACAGAGTGCACAGCTGGTGTGGATCCTTCCTAATTCTGCAGAGACAGACGTCGTCATAAATATGATCTTTGATATCGTGGAGGAGTCTACTGATGGCGTTAGACTGTTCCTGGTTTACCTCGCCTTTTATCCGACCCAGGTTCAGACCCAGGTAAAAAAAAAAATCTTTATTTATTCAGAATTTACACTTTGCAGTGCGTGTTGAAGGTAATAATCGTTGTTTTCTGTATTTTAAGGGAAACCTCTCCTGTTCATCATACAAAACACTGTGAGTTCATATATATTCATGTTTTTTTGTGTTTATATTATTCATAAATAATTCTATGAACATAACATTGTGATCTTGTTGCTGTTCTAGGTTCACCAGACTGGACTTGATGGTGCCTACAGTTTCTCTTAGTATAGCGTCAAGCATCATGTACACTAAGGAAGTGTTATCCAACAACATACCACCAGGTGAGAAGCTCAGTCTGTACAATATTATTAACATGTATAACAATATAATAACAATATAAGACTTTAATCATGAGGAGCTTTAAGGTTGAAAAAAACATCCGAAAATATTCAAACCCAAGACTGATGTTGTTGCCTCACCATTCAATCAAAATGAAATATTCTGGATATATGTTTGGATCATTTTATACACATTTCTCCGAAATTCAACTTAATGTATTTGGTATCTTTGGAAACTTTGGGATCGTCACTCAAATATAAAATATAATTATTTGGGTTTAAACATTGTTTAGCTGCACATGAGTTTGTAATGAGGACCCAGTGTCAGGTCAGTGAAATTATAAACATCCGACTCTATGAAAGTATAAAGACAAATTTAAGAAAAATAGTGTCTCTTGTAGTGATGAACCTACAGATAATTATAAACATGTATTGTACACTAGCTGGTCAGCAGCAGATTAAAGATTAGCTGGTGATCATAGTGCAACATTCAGCAGCTAGAGAGACAGACATTTCCCTCAGGAGTTGGTGGAGACCAAAAACCGAGCAAAAAGACAGAGAATATATTGACATTTATCAAGTATGTTAGTGTGTCAGTTGTGTTTGCAACTTGTGTCCCCTGCCCCCAAGTGTTACAAAAATCTAAAATCATCATTGCGGGTTTAAGAGACACACAGTGAACATGAACATGTCTTTATTTAGCTGTTAATACGCCATAATGTGAACTTGTGATCGCAATGAGCGTTTAAATATGTCATTCATGAACTATACCATAAACTAATGTGCATTTATACTTTTCTCATAGGTTGCATCATAAACAGTGGAGAGGTAATTCACTGTGATTTTATCTGTTTTTCCCTGACTATTGTTCGTCTCATAGTTGTTTTGCGATAAAAGACTCATAACCATCTTAATCCTTTTCTCCCCAAGTGCAATGTCACCATGACAAACGGTAAGCCGTCTCACTGCTTAAACATTTATAAAGTTCAGTACGTGAATGTTAATAATCTCCATGAATTCATTTATTGCTTTTTTCTTTTTACAGAAACAGACATGTGTGTTGGAGTGAACAGGTGGGATTTATAAACCTCTCTCTATCTTACTTGAGCTTTTTACACAATTTTTGTTGTGTTCATATATCGTCAATAAATAATTTAATATTTTAATTTTATTATTTTGAAACTACAGCAGCATGCTGCAGCTCCACCTCGACAGAGGAGATGTTAACGGACGTTACTGTGACTTTGCTGTCGAGGAATTCGCCTGTGCGTCGGTAAGACACCAAAACACCTCCAGTGGTGGAACTAAGTACATTTACTCAAGTATTTAAGTTGAGTGTGGAGGTACTTCATCCATTTTATGATACTTTACTACTTCTTCTTCACTGCATTACAGAAATATATCTTTTTACTTTTTACTCTACTACGTTTGACGCTTATAGTTACTTTTTTTTACATAAAACATATGACATAAAACATGCTAATCCACCTAGTAGTATACAAAGTCTGTGAAATCGCTCCAAGGTGACAAACGACAAGGGTTGGAAGAAGTAGTCAGATGTTTTTGTAGACGTAACAATACCACGGTGTAGAAAATCTCTGTTACAAGTCCTGTTCTTCCAAAGTACAGAAGTATTAACTACTTAAAGTATCAAAAGTTAAAGTACTCATTATGTAGAACAAAAAGTTTTATATTATTATAGAATATTATTTTATCAAATTCAAAGTTAAGTACCTAAAATAAAAGTACTCATTGTGCAGAATTATTATTATTTTACTATAATTATTGAGGCATTAATATGTGAGCATCACTACTGTTGCAGCTTAATCTATAATAGTACATCATTATCATCATTTATTAGCTTATTGTTGTTGATTTTATTTTTAATCTGAAAAAAGTAACTATAACTCCAGCTGTCAAAAAGAATGTAGTGAAGTAGAGAGTACAACGTAACATAAAATACCTCAAAACTCTACTTATGTACAGTACTTGAGTACTTGTTACATCCACAACTGCAAACTACAACATCAAAATGCTCCTACATGTTTCTGTAAGTGATTAAAAAAAGAATAAAATAATATTCTATAATAATATAAAACTTTTTGTTCTACATAATGAGTACTTTAACTTTTGATACTTTAAGTAGTTACTACTTCTAAACTTTTGTTTACCTACATAAAGTAAAGGATCTGAGTACCTTCTCCACCACTGATCAATAACTGCCCTAATGTGTGAAGTAGTTTGGATCTTCGGTTTGTTTTTACTGATCTTTCTTCATTATTCACCTGTTGTCCTTCTGCCCATTCATCACACAGCTGACAGCGTTGACAGCAGAAGATCTGGCAGCGAAGCTGTTGTGTAATCGCTCCTCCATCTCCTACGGCTCGAGACCCGTCTGGAAGCTCTTCATCTCCAAAGCCTCAAGTGTGCTGGACAGAGCTCTGGATCTTCTAACCAACAGTGTATGAATCAGTTCTCCCCAATTTACCAATTTACCCTTTTACTGATCAGAACTATATACTTAATTTTGTTGTTTTTTGTAGACTCTGGACCCCACAAATCCTGCAGTGCCAATGATTTTGGACACTATACGAGAAATCCGATTGGACACCAACCTCAACAATCCCGCCTTCTTCCAGCTGTGGTTCCAAGTCCGGCTTCGACCATTCCTGCCCGCCGTTTCCCCTAACTTCCTCTCATGTCTCACCACAAAGGGGTTGAACTGCACCACCTACCAGCACATGTGAGCAGCACATTTACGTCTCCAAACTGATCTGATCTCAGCGCAGATCTGAATCTCTCTCTTTCGTCGTCGCGATGTCATCACACTCTGCATTAACCACACGACCCCTCGTTTCTTTTCAGGGTGCAGATATTGAGCCACGTCCAGCCACACATGACAGTCGCCAGGCAGATTTCTGTGTACACACATTTCATCAAGCCTTTCTTGACCAGGAATAGCACCACAGGTATGTTCTCACATTTTTATAAAGTGTGTTATCACAAATTGTTTCGTATAAAGTGGCTCAAAAGGATCTGTACCAAACAAAGATGTTTCGTTAAGTCTGTAGAATATGACGTGTCGACCATGGACATCTGTGCAGCATGATAATGTTTTCGATACCAACAGAACTATCATTCATAAATATACTGAAGGCATCATGGTTTTTTTGAACCTGCTGCAAACATAAAGCACACAGTAAAGTTGAATTTGTTGTCTGTTGTTCTTGTGGTTTAGACTCCAGCTGCAGCTCACACATTAACAGCAGTGGAGAATGGCTGCAGAAGAACTTGGGAGGGTTCTCCGTCTTCGCGTCCATCCACGACCTGCGGATGCTCTATTCCAACTTTTCAACGGTACTTCCTGTTTACATCTCTTGATTTTATGCTCATTTATTTGTCTGTTTTTTGCCTCCATGTTTTAACCATCTACGTTGTTATTCGTGTATTTGTCTGCGTGCACGTGCAGATGACGGCTTTACCGCAGCTGACAGTCAGACAGCTGGCAGAGGTGTCCGCCACACCCGGCCAGCTCACCTCTCCTGCCCAGGTTATGATGGTGATGAAACACATCCCCAACAAATCCCTGCCTGCCTTCTTTGACGACTTCTCTCCTGCTATCATGGTGAGTGTGTGAAATAGTTTGTCTGCTTATCTGAGGTTGTATCAGGGTTTAACAGCAAATCTAGCAAATTACTTGCACGATCAGGCAAGTGGTAAAAAAAGGAATGAACACCTTGTTTTTTTTCCGGAGAGGATGATGTAAGTAGCTGAGGAGTGAGCCATCTCGCTTCCTTCTCATCTCTGTTGAGAGTTGCACATGTGCAGTATACCGATCAAGCACTTGCAAGAAAATGGCAGCTGGTAAAGACAAACTGTGCGTTCCAATTCCCGCACTACCATACTATTTAATTTGCCATCCGGTTGCATTTTGTAGTACGCAAACCAGCATGCTTCTCTGGCTGTTCTGACCCACAATCCTCTGCACAGCGGATATATGAGCGATAGGGTCAAAGTTTATGACGAAGTAGTATGTCACAATTGAATGCATACTCCATGCAACTTTACATACTTTGTAAGGGCATTTGCAGTATGTACTAGAAGTATAAAAAAAGAAAGAAATTTACAGGATTTGGAAAGCAGACAAAGTTTACAAGCGAGATACAGATACATTTAGTTAAATAGAGACTAAACATGATTTGATAACTGCTGATGAATAAAACAATTTGTGGGCAATTAGATTTCTGACCAAATTTGTCTGAAGTTCAAAACTAAACTTGAATGTTGAACCCTGTGAATATATCATAGTTCATATATTCCCTGTGAATGTTTTAACTTGACTTGACAAGCCTTCAGCAAAATACAATTCAAAACTGTCTAATCTCAGAAATGTTGAAGGAGTTGCAGTTAAACTGGCAACACATAACGAAACCCTATATTTCTAAAAGCTGCTCTTTGTCGTTGCTTTACTGATTTCTTCTTTTTAACTCTTATTTTGTCGTTTCTCTTTCCCCGCAGGGTCATGAAAACAATTTCTCATCGGCGGTGAGGTCGGCCATGTTGCAGGTTGTGTTTGATCGTGTGAACCTCTCTGACCCCTCGGTGGGGGATTCGGTGGTTTCGCTGTGGCTCCACAACCGACTGGGCCCCCTGCTGGTCAACCTGTTGCCGCAGCACGTTGCACCGTTCTTCAGAATACTGGCGGGAAGAAACTGCAGCATCGAGCAGCAGGGGTAAGTTGACAAACTGATGATTTAATTTTACTGGGATCAATTGAACTTAGTGTTGAAAAGAGATCCTTGATGGTTATAGAAAATGTAATAGTTTTACCTTCATCTCTGTAGTATAGATTCCAATCAAATATCAATAAATGCAGTCATACAGTAAAAATAAAAATTGCTTACCTTATTTTTTATTTTGTTTTATTTCTTTTATTTCAGAGTCGAGGGCCTGAATTCAGCAATCTACTCTCTCAGTGAAGATACAAAGACAGAAATCCACAACCACATCGTTCAGACTCTCAAAGGTAAAGAAAGCAAACTGGTAACAGTTCTGGCTGGTAACATGATACAAAATGATGCATTACTGTAATCACTTCACTTCTCCTTTATACCCTTTGCAGTAATTGCATGACATTTAGCAGAGAGGCTGATGCTTAAAGGCACCCTGTGGAGGGTTTTGACCACTAGTAGCGGTTTGGAGAAATGTTGTAATGAGCGGGTTCTTGTTTTGTTTGCATGCGCACAAGCTCGCCGTTAAATCCTGCCAGTGGTTTCACACTGTTTTATGTTGAAAAATGTCTTTGCAAGTCTGTTAGATGGAAAGGAATACTTAACACTCTCAATGATACTTTACAGCAAGCGTTTGTATGTTGTCCAGAAGTCCATAAACTCTGATTTACCATCTTAGAAACCAAACACACAGCCTTCATTTCAACTCAAGTGTGTTTGACGGGCGACCTCTTTCACTCTCCCTCATTCTAGGACCGATACCTCTCAAGTGCTACGGTGACAACTACAACCACAGTTTCTACAGTTTCCTAGAGCGCTCATTCATGGGATTCCAGTTCCCCAACCTGACCACCTTCCTGTCCCTCATGCCTCACGACAGGATGCATCAGGTCGGTGTACAATGGCGAGTCAGTTGTTAGTATCTGGACTGAAGGATGAGAGGATGACTTATGTTCCTCTGCTCTGCTGCTACTCTAGCTGGTGAACTCCATGCCTCCATCAGCTCTTGGAGATTTTCTCCGCCGCCCTGACGTCGTCGACAACGATGCAGAGCTCTGTGTGATCTACAGCATCTACATGCGGACACCGACGTTCCTAGAGAACGTATGTACCACACAGACACACAAGCACACAGACAAACACAGAAAACACATAATCATGACACAGTAACGTTATTGTGTACATTCACGACAGGAGTCTCTCCCAGCGGCGGTGCGGCGGCCCACACTGCTTTGCGTCTGGCCCATGGCGCTCAGCAGCTCCGAGAGGTCGGAGGTCAACGCCTGGTTTGACCGACGTCTCCGCAACTACCTGGTCTTCCTCCCAAAGAGTCTGATCAGCCCCAATAGCACACACAACGCCTCCTGCCTGGCTTTCCAAAAACTGTACGAGTGGTCTTCACAAAACGTTCGACTCAGTTTTGATATTTTTCTTTACGTTTTTGGATGTTTTCAAATCATGTGTTTTGTTTTTTAGAGTTTCAGTTCTGGGTGAATACAACTACACTGCCGCAGACTTCATGCGGAGAGATGTGTTCAACACCATCAGGGACTACCTCACCTCAGGTCATTCTTGATTAAAACACACAGCTTAACTTTAACAGAGTTGCCAACTGAGCAACTTTCTCACTAGATTTGGGAACTTTTAAGACCCCTTCAGCAACCAGTTTCTTTTCAAATCTAGCAACAAATCTAGCAACTATTTGGGCAGACCTTCTCGAAGAGAGATGCTAATATTGTCGTAAATGTTACCATTGTTTTCATTTGTTCGTTATTTATCTCCCTGGCGTCCCTCGGTGAAGTCCTCCGTGTAAATATTTGTAACTTGTCGTTGTAGCGACGGTACCAAGATGTTACGACCCCGGCAACCCAGAACTAAACTCCACAGCCTGGTTCGCTGAGTACATCGGCCGTTTCATGCCTTTCCTCACTCTGGAGGATCTTCAGACGTTTGGATCGGCACAGGTACTGAACCGGATTTCTGAAATCTGTGTTCACTGGGATTGAAATCAAGTTGAAGAGAGATGGAATAATGATGTTCAGACCACCTTTTTCCCCGTGTTTTTAAAGCCATTCTCTGTCCTCTCTGCAGGTTATCCAGGTGTTCACAGTGAACCCTCTGAACCTCGCCACACTCAACCACACCGCTTTACCGCTCAACCTCACCAACTACTACACCGAGCTCGTTTATCAGCAGGACAGCAACTTCAACCCCTTACTGTGAGTCTAAACAGCCACAAACCTGTCCCACATCATCACAAATACATACGTGGACGACATGGATGGATTACTGGCATAGCCCCGATAGGCCCGTTCAGTCAGGGGGCAGAGGGTCAGGAAGGAAAGACAGAACGAACACAAAGAGACACAAAATGACTGAAAATATACATAAAATGACCAAAAAGAGACACATAGCAGCTATAAACCACTAAAAAAAACAACTAGCAATAGATGAAAAATGGCTACAAAGGGACACAAAATGACTTAAAGTAGACTGTTTGAGTTTGGGTGTCTTGTTCCGATGTAGACATGGTGGGGGGTCTCTTACGTGTCTGTCCTCAGGGGCCCATTGTCTCGTACCGGCCATGGTGAACGGTACCATCTGTGTGTAAACCGATTCTTCTCGCTCTCTCTGCAGACTTCCTCTGTCGTGTCGATGTGTCGCTCCTGGTCCAGCGTTCAGCCAGCTGACACCAGAGGAAAGTATGATAGTTCTGCACAACCTGACCACCATCTGTACATCCGTGGACCCACAGGTAATAAACACGCACACTAGAACACACGTAGGTTAGCAGTGTAGTTTTCAGCTGGGACGTAATATTTGCACAAACAGACAGGCGACAATTTTAAAGGAAAAACCTGGAGAAACTCAACAAATGCAGATGCCTTGATTAAAGTTTAATCAGAAAAATACTGCGGGGGTTTTTGGCGATCCGTCAAACATTTCTTCAGTGATCACTGGTGGGAACATGGTGAGGGATCGTGTCCTTTTCGCTGTGCTAGTAATTTATACTGGTTAGTTTGGGGGAAGCATGAATTTCTGTGTCCTCCCTGTGATCCTCCTCATTGTTAAAAAAAAAATAACGTTTTGGTTTCTTTGGGAACATAATTGCAATTTAGAAGCTATTAATGGAAGTACAAAAAAATGTACTTAAGAGTGAATCCTATACGTTGTACTTTTATAGGGAACTGCCCCAAGAACAAGCCTTTGTACTCAAAAACAAGAACTCTACTTTACACAAAAATATAACTCCAACTGACTGAGTTTATACTTTTTCATTGTAGGTGTCTGCAGCTTTGGCGGGTAACTTCGGTGACAACATCGATGCCACGACCATTTCTGCCCTCGGCGCCGAAAGCACCGGTTTGTCCACCGGGCAGATAAAGACCATAAATCCTCAGCAACTGTTGGAGGCCCTCACCACTCTCAGCGCTGTGACGGGCTGGAATGAAGGTCAGGCCAAGGCCATCGTCCAGGCTCTGATGTCCTTGGGAGCTTTCCAGGTAGCTGCTGTCTGTCAGTCTGTCTGCGACTGCATGTTCTATTGAATTCAGATTTAGTTTGTCCGGGACCACAGCAGTCAGAATAAAGCTGTCTCATCCGTGTCCTCCATCCCAACAGATCAACACCCCGGCGTCGTTGATAATGCTGGGCTCTCTCGTCGTGGGTGTACCCGCGAAAGCAATCAGCAACTTCGATGTCGCCTCGCTGATTACTGTATCCCTCAAAGAGCTTTCATTTGTGGAGCACATAATGTCTGCTCCACAGATCATCCGGCAGACCTTTGTTACTCGGGTATGTCAGCTTCCTTTTTTCTGATACAAATTCAATTTTTTATAGTCCAAATTTGCAGCAGAAGATATACAACAAGATATACAACATTCTCTATAGACCCTCCATTCAGTTTCAGACGGAAAAACACAAAAACAAAAACTTTCTTGGAGAAATATCACAGACATCCAGCAGATGTCGTCATATAGAAAATACAGTACATTAAGTATAGATTGGAGACTCACAGACTGGGATTTACCTAAATTTACTCTGTTTCGTATATATTTTTTTAAGGTCCAAAATTCCAAAATTTGGATGCAGTTTCTGAAAAAGTGTCACAATCTATGTATTTTTCTTTTTAATTCTTCACAAACCTTTGAAACCTTTGAAACGTCCAAGGCCTGTCTCAAGCCTCAATTGAATACTAACTGATGCTACAAATTTAGACCACACACACACTTAACCTTTTTGCGTGAAGGTGGGGAATTTTAACAGTCACACCCCCTGAAAGTCTTGTGTTTGCCAACCTCCACTGGTCTCACCTCTCTGCTTGCTGCAAGTGATGTAGAAGTGTATTTCAATACACTGTGAGATCACTGCTGGGCGTGCTCGGTGGTGAAACACATATTTAACTCACCTCCCACTTCCTGACCCAGATCATATCGGGGAACAGCAACATCGAGTCGATCATACAGATCGTTCCAGACGAAATGGCCGCCGAGATCCCTCGTGCTCTGCTGCTGGGCTTCTCAAATAACAGCAGGGTTATCGAGAAACTCAACAAGAAGAAATGGAAACGGCAGCAGGTAGGTAACACTGAAACACACACCTTTGCTCTGAACACACCTGCTGTGCATTTCAGATAAGCACTATGTATTTATTTATTTTAGGTTGAGTTGTTCTTTGATGTGATCGCTGTGGAATCTGCGACTGTGGCGTTGGGAGGTCCAAGCAAGTGAGTTTTTTGAAGCACGAAATACTCAATCAAGAAATATCCTGCAGGTGGTTCTCAACATGTATATAACATACAATGTGTGCGTGTGTGTGTGTTTGTGTGTGTGTGTGTAGTTTGTCGTCCTCTCTGCTGCAAGGGTTCACATGCACCGGAGTGAGGACTGTTAAATCGGTGCAGATCAAGAAGCTCATCAAAGCCTGTCGGAGGAAAGGCAAGAACAAGGTCCTTCTGGTGGAGACTCAGGTGAGAGAACGTGTGACTTCTTAATAAAGTCATTGTAACGCAGTTGAGACAAGATGTCTTTGTTATACTGTATGTAGCCCAGATATTTAAAATGAATGTTTTTTCACCTCAACAGCTTTTTTCATCTACAAATCACAGCTTAGTGGAAAAATAACGGAGATGTATACAGACTTCATAACAGTATTTGCTCGTCTCACCAACAGTTGACCTGCATGTACACCCACATTAATGGAGACTCAGATGCCACCATGTTCGACCTCTATCCTCCTGATATGCTGCTGTACTATGAGTGAGTTTGTTGGAAAAACAGGTTTTGTTTTGAGAACATAACTGTCAGAACAGTTTTTGTTAGTTTCCGTCTCTCTGTGACTCTACAGCTACTCCCTGGTGCCACAGGCCAGCTGCAGGTCCTATTTTGAACAGCTGGCAGAAGCAGACTTCTCCGTCTTCTCCTCAACCCTCAGCTACAAAATGACCGCCCTGTTCGATAACGCGAGGAGCTGCCTGGTGAGTACCTGAGCAAACGGAACCAGATAATACATCTCACATGTTCCTCAAATGATGAAAGAGCCCGTCAAACTACATTTAAACTGCTTATTTCAGAAATATAAATATAATATAAATCACGAAGGAAGATTATTGTTTCACCGAGACTAAAAGGTTTGAATCGTACAAGACATGTCATACAGTCAGCAGGCAGACAATGGCAGTATAAAACAGGCATTTAAAGGTGTTAATTAAGAGAAAGTGGGAGTCACCGCAACCACGAGAGGTCCTTGAGCATGCAGTCATAACTTGACAATCAAAACATTATGCAGTTTGTTGCAGCAGAATGCAGGATTAGCAGTGGACAGACACAGAGGTGCACACTCACTCACTCACTTACAGACTCACGGAAGCACACACGAGCGATCGCATGATCGTCCTGGTGGAGATAAAAGGTGGCTGATTGAAATTTCAGATGTGGTTCAGAAAGCCATGAAATTAAATTGTACCCTGACTGTTAGCACATAAACTAATAAAGAACAAGTGTCAGCGTTCATCATCGTGTAAAAGCACAACTGTGACAACAGTGTAAATCTGAATTCAGATGCTAAATATTTCTGTTCTTTTAACAATCCAATCTGTAATTCATTTCTGTTCTCAACCCTTCTATGTTCTAAGGGCATAACAAACACGAGTTTGACTGAGGACAATATATCGGTGTTGGGAAACATGTGCTGCACTCTGGATGGGTCCTACATCGAGAACTCTGAACCGTCCATCTTGGAAAAATTCAAGAACTGCGCAAACCTCGCCGACGCTCAAGTGGCTGCTGTTGAAGCTCTACTGCAGAGCGGGAAAACGCAGTACGGGTACGTCAACAGAAGCAATGCATCTAATAGCACGTTTTTAAAAGGCAATCACAAACCCTCTTCCTTGTATGTCATAGTATCGACAGATTTATTTCTTACCAGTAACCTTAAATGATCCTATATTTTTTTGTTTCTTTCCAAAATATGAAACAATTTGAAAAAACAAATAAATTGTAATTTAAAACATGGGTTTTTGTTTCCATTTCAGTTTGATATCCTGTTTTTACACTTTTTCATTTTTGATAACCAGGGCTCCATCAACATGGAACGTACAGACTCTGAAGGACCTTCGGATGTTACCGCTGTATCTGACTTCAACCTTCTACAATAACTTTGACAAAGTGAGTAATAAACACGTGAATAAACGCATTGAGAAGAAAAGGTGACTGTCTTTCCTTTCTTCTTTGGCATTAAGTCACCTGCTTGGTGTTGGATGGATGTTGGTGATGTTATTTTTGTTTGTTTTTTTAATTCCTGCGAGCAGAAAATGAAGCGGAGATTCTTGAGGTACTTCCTGAAAGTTATTAGGAGCAACGGAGTGGACAGACAGAAGAAGAAGAGGCTGAAGAAAGAAATAAGGAAGTCGATCAGAAATAAGTCAAAGCGATCAATCGGTGAGTCTCCTTCCGTTATCTGCTATTTCCTCTTCATGAACTTACTATTTTAACTATTTTTCCCCCTGTGTTTTTTAGTAAATGAGTGCACTGTAGGAACGATCACCCGGGTGACCATCAGCGATGCCACTTTTCCCTTCGCCTATGACGACATAGCTCAGTTCAACTGCTGCCTCAGCGCCTTGATCGTTAAAAACAACTTGGATGCCATCACTGAGAAGGTGGACCAGGAGGATTACCTCAGTATCGTTCTCAGCAAGTTGCGAGAGGTAAGTGACGAGAAGACGTGATTGGTTTGTAAATGTTTTTTTTTTTTAAAGCAATAAAAAAGCTCTCCGTAATGCCATTTGATAGAAAGCTTTTTCCATCAAATCCCAACCCCGCCCTAAAACACACCCTGATTTATGGACCATCATTTACTAAATGAGCATCATCCTGTACTGAAGACAACTCCAAACTAGCGATTGAGACCATAAACTCATATTTACAATGTTTACTGAAGTAAAAATCAAGTGAGAAGTGGAGTCATTTTCTCATAAACTTCTACACAATCTGAGGAGTCTCCCCCTGATGGCCACTAGAGAGAATACAAGTTCTAGGCCCTTCACCTTTATCAGAACCAGAAGTTTGCTTCCTGTAAACAAGTATGATGGTTGAAAAAAAGCTGAAAGAAGCTTACATTTTTAATGAAATATTGTCTGGCCAGGAAGATGCCCATATATAAAAGGATTGTATAATCTACGTAACATCTGTTGAAACACATAAAATGCAGAATAAAGCCTCCCAAAAGTTGGTCAGGGTTTTGTTTTTGATTTAGCAAAAAGTATTTCGAATTTTAAACATTAAATACATCTGATTTGAAATTCAATAAACAAAAATCGAGGTGAAAATCAGTTTAAGAAAATGTCCGAGTGCAAGTTTTTTTTAGACTTATTTTGAGTGACCTAATCAGCAACTTATTGGTGGTTTTTTTTCACTTTGTTTCTACTTACATTAAAACTCAAACACAAAAAAACACTCAAAATCAAACAAATGAACTGACTCTGATCCTGTACTTGTAGGTTTACTCTACCATCCCAGAAGATCAGGTTCAGCTCTTAGGCCCAGCGTCTCGCGTGGCAACTATTGCCGACATCGACACGTGGAATATCACTGAGATCGACACACTCGCCGCTTTGATGGACTCGTCGGACGGACAGTGGGACCCGAGCCTGGTGAGCAAACAAGTGAAAAAATGTGTTGCTCATATATGTAACCGTGTGTGCCCGTGTGACGAATGGATGTTTCTTCTCGTCGTCCAGGCGAAGGCCGTCATCTCTAAGTATCTGAGTCGATCAGGGAACAAACTGGGCAGTGCTGAGCTCAAATCCATCGGAGGAACCAACCTGTGCTCCCTGGATGCTGTCGTTTTGAAGAACATTTCCCAACAAAGCATCAAGTAAGAAGTCAGAACCACTTACCATGACATCTGAGTCCAAATAGTATTCACTGACGTTGCTCACAGTTCAAATGGCCGTTCATATATGGGAGGTGCAAGGGGCAAGGTTGAGTCAGGGGACATTGCTATGAAATGCAAGTTGTTTTTTTAATGCATCCCTCTTAAGATCACAGTTAGTTTCATTGTTAGATAATGTTATATTTGCATATTTACTAAAATGAGCACTTTACTGCCTTATCTTTGATTTATTTTCTATTCCAGTGTCTTTACCATAATTTGTTCAGTGCATCAGAATGTAGATGAAACTACAAACATACAGAGTAGGTGCCGTTGGTTTTTTTCCGCCCTGAACAGTGTCTGCAGGACACGCTGTGAGGATAGAGCAGCAAAAAAGGTCCATGGACCTAGAACTATCTAGCTAACTAATATTTTAACTGAAGGCAATATGAGTTCATTATTTAGTTTAGACATCTACCATAACCGTAAACTACAGATTTGGAAAAAAGCAGTCTTATAAATAAAGTAGGAATCATTTTTACTTGACCACACTTTCCAGTGTGCAGCTATTTTCTTTTAAGCATAGTTGAAAACAGACATATCTAAATTACGATGATACAATTGACGTATTGACAAAAAAAGTTGTGATTTTCAAAGAGTAAACTTTTCAATTTCTGGATGGAGTTTGTGGTGTTTTTGTCTCTTGGAAAATATGATATAAAAGAACCCACAATCGGAGCTCCCTTAAGCTTTTATTAGCGACGTTTCAACCCAACACGAGTCTTCCTCCAGGCAGGAGAAATGTAAACGAGTATAAGTCTGTTGTGTTATTGTTTATTCCTTTTTGGTATCCTGCAGAAATGCCGACGCCCTGACAGTGTCCATCTGCACCACGGAGAAAAAGAAAATACTGTTCACCATCGCCGAACAAGCGTTTGCCACAAACACCAGATCATCAGCTATCTCTGCTGCGTCTTACCAGCTCATGCAGCCATTCATCGGTACGCAAACAAACACACACACACACACACACACACACATCCATGCTGCAAGCAGATAATCTTTATTTGAGCACAGCTGATGATTTCTTTACTGGCCCTGCAGGAGGTGCAGATTTAGACTATGTCCAACGTTTGGCAGCCTCCAACATCAACATGGACATGGCTACCTTCACCAGCCTGGATGAGAACCTTGCACTGGTCAGTGGTGTGTGTGTGTGTGTGTGTTTGTGTATGTTTGGCAGCTGTTGCAATTGCTGTTGCGAGTTCTTGGGAGGCAGAAGTCTCTGAAAGGTCGGTTGTTTGTGAGAGGTGTTTAGAGAGGGCAGCAATCTAGTCTATGTACTTAGATCTTTAAGCACTAATACCAGAGACAGTTCAGAACGAAGACAGAACATTCTGACACTAAAAGGGCATTTTTCGAACACACAAATCTTTGTTTGAGACCTTTCTCTGTCTTTGCAACACACTCTCGTGAGATTTGGCAATTAGCGTTCACCTTTGCCAAATGATTTTCGTAATGCTAAATATGGCCATTAGCTGTGTAAACATCTAATCTCTGCAAAATAAAATATAAATACATTATGTGAATACAAGTAAAAGTATTCATTGTGCAGAAAAATGGTTCTTTGTCAGTGTTTTACCATTATATATGATGTTTCTGGATTAATATTACTGCTGCATTGATGTGTATACTACATCTTAAGTACGTTGAATTTGTACTTAAGCATTTACTTTTCGTGCGTAAACTACTTAGTTACTCCTGCATCTGGACAAAATGCTGCTACCTTCATGGCTGTGTCCAACATAGCTGGTATTAGTTTTTATGTTCTGCATGGATAAAAAAAAAAGTGTTTATTTGCACACAAATATAAAATGTATCTGCTCTATTTTCCCCTAGAACCTGACAGTTAATGAGGTTAAAGGTCTGCTTGGCACCAACTTGCCAAATTTAAAGTCCTATGAAAACCAAACACTGGTAAAGAACTGGATCAGCATGCAGTCCCAGCCAGAGCTTAACACGCTGCAAATTGGGCTTGTGGGAGGCAGGGTTGACTCTACATCCACCAACTCTACGACCACCACTGGCTCCTCAACTAACCCCAGCTCTGTGACCACCACCGGCTCCCCAACCAACCCCAACTCTGCGACCA
>NW_022280058.1:571049-593086 GCF_004355925.1 Anarrhichthys ocellatus | reverse complement strand
TGACCACCACCGGCTCCCCAACCAACCCCAACTCTGCGACCACCACCTCCACCACCACAGGCGAGTACTGAAAAAGTTTATGTTGTTTTATTTCCATGTCTTTTACCTTCAACTGGTGAGAATGCAGACTCATTCCCTGGGACCTGTTAGCAGTCTTTTAGCATTATATCATATTTAGCCGTCAAGTCCATTTTGAACATGTCACAGGGTGCTTGTTGTGAAATGAGTCCATTTCAAACTTAAAAACAGGAGACAGTGTCTTAAACTCTTAAAAGGTACTTTTATAAGTTTAAAAGTTACGACCTGGCTCAAGTAATAAAACGGTTGGCACTGGGGCACCAGAGACTACGTTAACCCACGGGGGCCAATTATCCAACCTCAGTTGGCACAAAGACCCTCAGCAGCAGCTGGAGGATCGCAGGCTTTCACAGCCTGTAACAGATCCCATCCACCAGAGCCGGCGAAAAGACAGCACAGTATCAAAGTACCCATAAACAGCCTATCTTATTTTTCCAACCGACTTTTTATCCATTCTTCCCCCGTAAGCAGGCACCATAATAATAATAAATACATAATAATTTATGTGTGTTTTACACAAATTAGGGGCCTGTGCACACGTCACGCTGCAGGCTGGAAAAACCCGTGGATCACTCCGACCACTGTCCCTAGAAACTACCGTTTATCACAAATAATTTGAATAATCACAAGAGACTGTGGCAAGTTTTGTAAACAAAACTAAGGCAAGATTTTCTTAGCTACTACGACAACCTTACCCAAATAACAGATTGGGAGAGTTCACTGCTGGACTCCTTCTTGGTTTGGAGTAACATAGTAACAGTCCACCAAGAGCAGCTGGAGAGACTTTTGATGGAATTAGTGTCTGCACACATGTGAACTGTACTAATACTAATAAAGACACACTGTTATCATCACTGTCAGAGTTTCTCTCTGTAGCCTTTTTGCCCGTTCAACAACCTGCATTCTGTATTTTCACTGTGTTCAGCTTAGAGTCGGAGGATCAATTTCTTCTACAATTTTACTGATCTCTAAATTGAGTTTGTGTGTCTGTTTCAGGAAACAACGGAGCCCGCATCCGAGCGGACGCTGGCTTCTCCTTCCTTGTTCTTCTTGCACTGCTCATCGCTCCCTTTGTATGAAGAAACACATGGCTGATTATTGTAATTGATGAATACATATCCGAGCATGTAGCTTCACATATAGCAAGTGAAGCTACATGCTAAATTTTATTGCTAACCACGAATATTTTAATGTGCAATACAAATCCAGCAGATGTAAATAATGAAATTCTCGATTAGTTGATCCCTCTAGAGCAAGGATGTATGCTCATAATATATCTGCTTTATTTTGTTTTTTTTGCTGGTAGGTCAGTTTTTTGAATTGTTAAAATGAATGGTGAGATGCAGAAAAACAAATGAAGGTGACAGTTTCTGCTGTATTTGTGTCGCTGTAGTATCCATTTTTTTTTTAAATTGCGCCTTTCTTTAGGAAGGCTTATCTTGCCTTGAGCTGCATTGAGATTAATAATAAATGCTGATTGTAAATCGTTGCACAATCATCAAAGTTCATCACTTGCTTGGTCACAGTTTATGTGACCAAGCGTTTGAAGGGAATAAGTTGTCACAGTCGTATCATGTCATCTGTGCAGGGCAACATTCAACAAATATAGTTACAAAAACCATCAATGAATATAGAACATAAGCCCGTTTCTCCAATCTAACTAACTGTAAAACTCTTAAGGCAGCAAATAAGTCATATAACAATGTTAGTGGCAGCTGCCAGGTTCAGTAACACCTCAGCACCAACAGCAAGTTTTTTCATCCACCCAAAAATGTTTTACAGCCTCGCTGGGCTGCTGGCATGGCTGTAGTCCCACTTTAGGAATAACATAATGGAGCGAATGACACTTCACGCCTTCGTACCCACAGAAGAAGAGTCCTCCACAGGAAAGGTAGGTGAGCAAACCAGACAAGTAGTCCACCTTGGAGACAACGGTCTGATGGCACTTTGGACAGGCAACCTGAACTGGACTGTCTCCCAAAGCGCCGACTGTCACGAGCGGAAATGAGGATGGAGAAGACCAAAAGAAGTGACAACATGTTAAGAAGAATCACAATCCCAATACAGGAAATAATGAGGATCAACCAAAGTGCTCTGTTGAAACTGTGCTCCACAAACAGATGGTATAAACTCACCGAATGACACTTGTGCATCTTCCATTGTTGCTGGAAACAATTCATAGCAGAGATTTCAGTAAATACAAGCGACAACAAAACTAGAGACAAACTCATGATACACAAATAAAAACAAGGATCAAATGTGTATCATGATTCAATTAATAAATAGTATAATAAATTATGGTGATCACAAATGTATCTTAAATACATCGTAAATACAAATCAGTATATTTACACATTAACCATTTTCAAATACGGCAGAGTACTCACAGTCTGTGAGGAGGACAGTCTGACTGCAGTGAAGGATTGTGTCCTAAATAGAAAAACCTTTAATTAACATGGTTTCATTAGTGTTATAATTTGTCTCTATATCTTTGGGCACCAAAGTCTTTGTCTAAGATGGTGAAAAATATATTTAACTTTAACTTACGAGATATAACTAAAATATTCTTTTAAATAAATGTGATTTATTTGAGCTCTTAATAGCATTTTTTAAAGGTCTGAAGGGGAACCTATCTTTAACATCTGCCAAGGAAATAATTACTGCTGTTGACTTTTGTGCCGTCTCGGTTCAAGGCAGCTAACTGCATAAAGATCACCGTTTTTAGAAATATAGCTGACGTACTAAAGAGGTGTGTGAAGTATTGTGTTTTTAAAAGCTGCAGCAAAGATGTGAAAATATAAACTCTGTGGCGGAGACTTTGCAGTGCACGAATAAGCCTCCATTCAGACTGAAATTAACAGCACATGACTGCTCCAAATTAAATTGGGCATTTAGCTCTTTGCTGAACATAGTGAGGGTACGGTGTTCTTCCTCCTCAGCAGAAAGCCCACTGGTTCCCTGAGGAAAACATACATCTTTTAAAATAGGCCACAAATAAAGGCAAGAAATAGAGGTGATTTATCCATACTTTCCTCTTTGTCTCTGCAATGTTCACTCTATAGTGCTTCTTTGCTGCTATGTATTCAGCGAGACACAATTGTCAAAAAGAAACCGAGCAGGACTTTAACATCGACGATGTAATCAGAGGACATATTTGTATCAATTGCACTGATTTTGTATTTTCTATTTAAGTGAAACAAATGTTGGCCCCAATTCACAATACCTAGACATCACCGCACAATAAGTTGAAAGATTTTTAATCAGTAAAAACAGGTGCAATATTTCACATGTAAACAATTGCAGCATCTCATTTTCAATACCTGAATAGTTACAAAGAAATAATATTTCAGTGACTCAAGGATTCCTGTAAAAATAGATCAGTTCAACAAAAGAACAATATCCCTTTAAAAAAAAA
The DNA here is from genome assembly GCF_004355925.1 of Anarrhichthys ocellatus. Lineage (NCBI taxonomy): Eukaryota > Metazoa > Chordata > Actinopteri > Perciformes > Anarhichadidae > Anarrhichthys > Anarrhichthys ocellatus. The sequence goes on along the minus strand of NW_022280058.1, from coordinate 589,593 downwards.
AAAAAAAAAAAAAAGTTGCTGCTAATTAGAGTGCTCTAAGGCTCACCTCCAGGTCGGTGAGCAGGTGCCACATCTTCAGTATTAAATAAGTCTCAGCTCCATTAGTAGCCCTCTCTCCCTGCAGCCAGATTCTACATCACTAACTTGTAGTCATACCGCTGCACATCAATTAACAAGCCAAGCACTGATGGGAAACATCCTCGTCTCTCAGCTTGTAGCAGCACAATAGTGGCTTTTATAGTTACTTCAGTGGCAGAGAACCAGGCCAGTATTTCTAATACTCCCTGCACTCCCTCCACGTTTACATTTTATCCTGATAGATTTCAGTATAATGTACTTTTCCGCAGTACTTATTCCATCAGTACAGCCAGAGTCAGGCGCTCCACTTTGCTTCTTTTCCCCCCCCAAACGATAATAAATGGAAATTTATCCCATTTTCAAAATGTTGCTCATATGGTCATCGACAGCCCAAAAAATCAATACGTGTACTATCTCTTGTGAATAAACTGATCTGTAATTACCACGTGACTTCCTGAGAGCCCATTTGTCGGTTTGAGACGCGCAACCTCATGTGACCGAACGATGATTTGTGAGAAAGTCTGAAAAACGCATTTCAAAAATATATTAGGGCCGAGTGGCATCTTTTAACCTTTAAATGAATGACTTATTGACGTTACTACCGCATTGCATTGTGGGATATTTATGCCGTTGTACAGTTTCTGCTAAGTGTTATATTTCATTGGAAATCGTATGCAGTTCATGTACTATTGGTTTCATACTAAGGTTTCGGACATAATAAAAATAAAATAAAAAAAGCTTAATGTTTTAGTGTACTAAATAGCGTGTTAGTGTGGAAATTTGGACGCAACGGTTCCCTTTCAGAACCGAGAACACTGCAGTAGAATAAAGCTCTTTTGGGTATAAAAAAGAAAACATGCATTGTGTGCATCAAAATCATCTCTATGGAGCAGCTCCAGACTTTATACTTGATAACATCATCTCTGGTTTCTGGCCTTGAGAGAGAGAGAAGCTCATGTTCACAAATGTTGATTGAACTAATAATCCCTGAATATAACATATTGGAATTCTTAATTTCGGTGGTGTTCTCCTTTAAGCTACCATGAATCAAACTGCCTCTGTCATGATTCCTTTCACAGGTAGTAGGCTTTTAATGTGGAAACATCAGGAAGTGTTGACCAGCAGTAAGGCAAAGAAGGAACAAGTGAAATCATTTAAGATTAAAAAAACAAAAAAAAACAAAAAAAACTATGATGAAAACATTTCTCTTTAAAAAAAATAAAAAAAGAGAAACTGTAGAAGAGTGGCGAGTACATCACCAGTCTGTTGATATAATTAGCGATGTGGAAATTATACTGGATTTACCATGCGAGGTGTTGTAAGCTACAAGTCATTTAAACCCCCTCAAGGTTTTGCTCTTTTTTGAGACTAATTATTTGAATGTCCCCTTTTGTGTGCAAGTTAACGGCTACTCAGGGAATGTAGAGAACTGGGCTGCAGGGTCTGTGTCGAACGTTTAACTCGACAGAAATTACATTCTTGAAAGCACAGTTGGCACTGAATTCCCATACTAGTGTATTCCTGCTAGTGGATGAGCCCACAATCATGAAAGCACCTCAGAGTATTCTGTCTCTAACAAACACTGCCGTTTCCCCCTCGCTACCCATCCACATTTTTTAAAGTGTTTCATTGCTTCTGCCCTGACTTAGCAGCAGTCTTAGATTTTCTTTGGACAGATCACAGCTGTCATTTCATCCTTATTCCTCATTCGCTCTTTTCCATGAAAATGTCCACAAATTATCAGGTCATATTGCTCCTTGTGTTTTACATGACGTCCTCATTCAGGCTTTGTTTTGCTCTCCACATCGCAGGTCTAAACATTTTTCTCATCCATTCCAGTCCATCTTTCCTACCTCCCCCTCTTCTCAGGTCTCCCTGCAGACTTGTGGTCAGGAGGCCATATGGCTTCTTTTCTGTTCTGCCTCTTTTCTCTCCACCTCCACCTGCTCTTTAACATCAGTCCTGTCCTTCAGCACCGTCAGCAGGACCCTGAGCAGCGTGCTCTCATTCAGCAGGCTTTCAGAGGTGTCCGCCAGCTCCTCCAGCCGCCTCACCGCCTCCTCGAGCTGCCGGCTTTTCTCCCGGTGCTGCTCCTCTAAGCTCTGCCTTTCTCTCTGCAGCTCCGTGTTCTGGGCCTCTAAGCTGAGAGCATCAAACGTTAGTCGGCGGTCGTCGCGCCACAGCTGCGCCAGCTGTTGGGAGAGGCGTTCGAGGGCGTGACGCAGCGCCTGAACCTCTCGCTGGAGTGCCAGAAACTCTGTGCGGAGGACGGTACCGGGATCGCTAGAACCCGGCGCTGGTTTGCCTGCATATTGTACAGGGCCAGAGTGCTGCAGGATGAAGCGGAGCAGGTTGGGTAACGTGATGGGCAGGTCGTCAGGAAACTTCACACTTGAGTGTTTTCTAGAAGAGAGAAGAAAGAGTGAAAACTGACATTCATAAAAAATTGTGGTGACATTTTGTTTTTGTGTGACAAAATCTTTTGGGGATAATAAAGTTAAGTATAAAGGTAAGGTGTCCAGGCATTACTGGAAAATACCATCTCCAAATGTTTGTGTGCGTTTCTTACCTGTATTTGGGAAATAGAAGAATAGAGGGAACGTGATCCACCATGAACTCCCATGGGAGGTCATTACGTGCAACATTTACCCTGTAGCAAGAAAATGTAGTTATATTATTTAATTTTTCTTTAAAACGGTTGGACCAGAAAACTAATGTTGACCCGTTCAACTGAAGTTAAAACTACCAAAAAAAAAAATCATATTAAAAACACACAGTACTGCAACAATACCTGCATCAAGTCAAACATGAAACTGTACCTGGCCACAGTGATGGTGCCGTTTCCCTGTAATAATCTGGCCAGCTGGATGATGACGTGGTTGAGGACAGAGCAAAATCCACACCACTGAGTGTAGTAGAACAGCAGCACATCCTACAGGAGACAACACACACACACACACACACACACACTTGTATTTTCCTCCACGGCTCAAGTCCGTGATCTCGATACTGAATCCTTCACACAAATAGATGTAGAGTGGACACGTTGGGTCTCTTCTCACCTTTTGGAGGTCCATGACGGCGGGCAGGAAGGAGGAAGTGGTCAGTTCTGTGATGAGGAGGCGTGGAGGCGAGTGCTGCCTGGTCTCTTCCTCCCCTCCTCTCCCGTCTTCTTCTCCCACCAGGTGTCTCTGTAAGAGGCTGTACGGAGCACTGAAGTTCCTGATGAAGGCCTCTTTAATAACATACAGACACACACGCAGAGTGAAAACAGAGAATTAGTACGATGGATCGAGAGACGCATGCAAAATGGTTACATGAAATTGCAGATAACCATGACACCTTGATTCATGGTGCTGACTATTCCCTTTGAAAACATCTGCACAGACTCAGTATGCAAAAGACCATGAAACTAAGACATGAGCTGATCTGCTGATATGCATAATATGCAAAACTGCGGTTTGCCTCAGACTTCTTTGTCTGACGATGCGTTGAATTTGCACTTTGTACACAGAATCGTTAAATATAAACAGACGCGGTAACCACACACTAATCTCACTCCTTAACTTTTCATTCGGCTCTCACAGAAATGAGCAGGTATTTGTGAGCAGGCTCTCTGCATGAAATGAGTTTCTAAACTATGGCTGCAGCCAACCTGATGGGGTTTAGTACACACAGTCCAGACAGGCCCTTAAACTACACATCTAAATCTGGAGTTTAGCAAAACTGATTGAAAAGCCTATTATACTGCACGATAGACATTTTTCAATAGAAATACGAGTCTATGATGAGTGTAAACTCTTCTATGCTATAAAACCACAGAAGAATGGATTTTAAATGCATCACTTTTGTATTATAAGCTATTGGATGGTAGATTTTTGGCTATTAATCTCACATTTTTAGTGTAGATGGTGACATGACTTGTCTAAAACTGTGGTGAGTGAAGCATTTTGCCAGATTTCATTGACTCAAAAGGAGTATCGGGGTCATTGTGCTTGAAAGAAAACCCTATCGCTCTCTTACGACCTTCGAAATGTGGCCATTTGGATTTAGACGTGGTCTGGAGATACATTTCAAGCACAGCCTCGGCCTTAAGACCTACAACCCAAATAAAACCACGTGATATGAACGGAACCACTGCCCCAGTCTTACCCAGAGACTCTGTCAGCGTGGCTGCCGGGCTGCGGTGGAGAACATAATTAACCTCGTCCTTCAGGTTCACGATAGTTGCAAACAACCCGTCGCCTCGTGCACCAGCGTCCTGGTGAAGAGAAGCACTTCGGTTGCCGGTCGCCCCGAGCCTCACCGCCAGAGGCCAGTTCAGAGCAACATCCAGCACATAAAACCTGAGCGTCCTGTTGGTCTGACACCGCAGCCCCGTGATGCCGTCTGCTCCCTGCTGAGGGGCGGAGGACGGAGGGATGGAGGAAGGAGGTGGTGTAAGGGGAGCTCTCTGCAAGTCTGGCTCCTCTTTGGCTTGTGACTCATTGAGTTGAGGTTCTACTTTTCTGCAGCAGGCACTGTATTGACCAAACGGGCTGTAGCCGTTCAGAACGTTGCTACAGCCCGCTGAGGTTGCGGTTTTCATGGACACAGCAGGTAGTCGGTGTAGGCAGCAGTGTCTGAGATAAGACTGCAACGCGAGGTCTCCTCCCTGAGCCGAGGAGGAGAAAGAGCAGCGCACAGAGGAGCTGGTCGGGCTCGACCGTGACAAACTGAGGCACACCTCACACACACTTGTACTGGACTCCGGGAGAAGAAGTGACTGGCAGCACAGCGAATGGGAGGGGAAACTTTTGTCCAAGCTGGAGTGGTTATTGTGGTGACAGGAATGGTAGCGCACAGCAATGTCTGCAACCTGAAACAGAAAGGCACAGACAATATATAAAAGAAACAAAAGGAAATAGAAAAGATAAGGAAGAAAAAGACAAATAGGATTTAGCAATGAGTAAAATGAAATAAAAAGATAGAAATCAGCAAAAATACAACAACACAAATCACAGTACAATAAAATGTAAGTGCAGCTACAGAGCAGTGTAAGAAATGAAGAAATTGTTCCAAATTTAACTCGATAATAGTCAAAGTGGCAAAAATAAACGCTTTTAGCTCCATTTTAAAAGAGCCGAGAGCTCAAGTAGATCTCTGGGAATGTGTTCTAGATATGTACCCTCTGTGGGGTTTTTTCCATCCCCGCTCACCTGCTGTAGTATGGGACTCGGTCTGGACATGAGTGGATTGTGCGGCAGGAACAGCAGCAGTGCAGGTCCTTTAGTGAGCTCACGTTCCAGGAGACGGGACTTTGTTCCTGGAGGCTGCAGCCACTGGACGACGGTCTCGAGGTGTTCAAGCACCCAGCTACAGATGGCCTCTGATGTGAAGTTGCGTTCATGTCGAGGGAAGATCTAACAAAAGGGAAAGGCACACAGCAAGATGCCGGTGCAACACCTTAGTAAACATCCAAGATTACAGTAACATGTATCCAGCGTTTAATAAGATCTTCTACATCAGTGCTGCTCACCAAAGAGGAGTTAAATCTTCTGTAGAGATAAACCGCTTCATCTTCTTTTAGTGAGATGGCCTCTGCCACCTGTTTGCTGGTCACAACCCCAAAACGTATAACACCACGGAAATCTGCACCAGAAAAAACAGAGACACTCAGAGCTGGAGACATCGACATTAACCACACCATCATAGCACAGTTCTTATTTTTAAATCAACCGATATCACTGTTAAAATGACTCAAGTTTCCCAAACCTGGTCATTTCTAATCTAATCTTACATACTTGAATTGAAAACGTCAAAACAACTGGCTGTATGATGACTTTATACCCCTTTTTAAGGCCTGCAGTGCAGAAGACAGATATGTGATGTACCCCGGCGGCTGAGGAGAGGAATTAAACTGGAAGAAACCCACCACTCGAGGCTGGAAACACACAAGAAAAAAATCAATTAGAATACATCACTTGTGTAAAGACGCAGATTATTCAACAACACTTAAGCTTTCAGGTCGTTCCTTAAAGATAGCCAACATTGGCATAAATGTGACTTTTTCGACCAGCACACACAGTTAGGTCAGTGAGTAAGTCGCTCTCCATCAGATGGCCTGAAGCAAACAATACCTCGTGACAGGAGAGGAACTCTTCCAGTGTGGCTATTGATGGGAGGTACGTGAGTGGTGTGATGACTCTGAGGATAAAACTTTCTACATACGGAGCCACAACTGGACCTTTGTATTCTATCGGCCCAAACCTGCAGCAAAGAAACACAAAGAAAAACAACATAATGGATCAATTAGGGAATCTCGTACCAACTGCTAAACTGTACAAGTGGAGTTATCCTTAAAAATAAAGAATACAACATTTACATTCAGGAGAAAAAGCCTTTAATTAAGTGATGCCATTGTTCAGGGCGTCGTCTTCGACCACGTCAACTGATCGTGAGACTCATCAGGAAACAAAGTTCAGGGGGAAACCGTGGAAACATTATCAACTGGACGACAACAAACCTCAGCCACTAATGAAGTGACCGATGTTCTAGTACAACACTGAACGCACCACGAGATAAAACAAGACAGCAAGTGATGCCGGCAGGGTAGCTAAGTCAACACGCTCTGGTCTTCTTGGTCATAAAAAGTAAAACATTTAAATTGGAATTGAATATGCTGCATCGTACTTTGTAACCATATTAAACGTGCTCTCTGAAATACTATATACAATAATAATACAAGCATTTACTGCTTCTTAAGTGGGAGTATTTGCTGCTTTTCTATCTTTTGTATCATAGTAAACGTAATATATTTGGGTTTTGAACAGTTTGAAGATGTTATAGATAAAATGATTAATCAATTAATCAAGAATAATCAGAGCGTGCACCAGGTAGAGTGGGCCCCCCCCCGCCCCCCCCCCCCCTCTGCTGCCTTTCCCCCCCCCCCCCCCTCTCTCTCTCTGATAATAAAAGGCAAAAGAGTCCCAAAAAAAAAAAAAGAACAAAATTGGAAAGACCACTAAAGACCATCTTGCTCTGGGAACACACCAGCTGTGTGCGTCTTTAAGTCTATAAATAAAGTAAGCTACAGTAGACCAGCCCAGCCACTGTCTTCTCTAAGATACTGAATACACCACACACACACGTTAAATCACAAAAATAGATTAAAGCCGTCAAAGCCAGCAAAACAATACAAAGCAAGCTGACTGTATAGCTGTAAAAAGTAAAAAATGTCCCTGGCCAGACACGAACTAACGAGATGTTGTGATTCACGGTCTGCACCCAAAAACCAAACCAGGGCGCCTCGATTATGGCAAATTTTAAAGGAAGTAAATAACTTACGTTACAACAGTTTGAGGCCAACTAGAGTCAAACCACAGCGATCCTACTATCAATGTAAAAGTCACAGTCGTTCTGTTCCGTTCCTCACGCACCCATTATTCCCCATCTATTCAGTTAAACACAAATAACTACTAAAGAATGAGCGTCTCACCTTCTATAAAACAGATGGATGATTGGGTACTGATAGAAGCGGTTCTGCTTCCTGCATTTCCCATGATTCCACCAGCAGTTAACAGCCACAAACTGCACCTGTGTGTGTGTGTGTGTGTGTGTGTGTGTGTATGAGAGAGAGAGAGAGAAAGAAAGAGAGTTTAACAAGCAGACCAGAGTGTGTTATCACTCAGACATACGTCCGATCAGGCTTTATTCCGTCCCATTTACAAATATATAAGCCCCCAAAAATTTGCTCCTGAAGAATTAAATCCCAACAGCCAGACACACAGTTAATAGTTAATTACCTTTTTGTGATTTTAAGGGTTGATTTGATTTTATAATTCCAACAGATTTCTATAAACTTCACACTAACTCTAGTATCCATTTGCGGCTGTTGTCAGTTTATTTAGATTATTAATGTAACCTCTACAAAATACTACTTTTTCTTAGCACTTGAGAGTCGTGGAAGCTTCTGATGTTTACTGACAAGCATGTTACTGTAACAACAAGCCTTGGTTTTCTGCTACCATGGTGGTCATCAGACAGGGCGGCTGGCTGCTACTTGGTATTTCACACTCCTGCAGAGCGAGTGTCGTGTTCAGTACCTGTTTGGCCAGATTCTTAGCCACCTGCTGCACTTCCTGCCGGGCAGCCATCGAGTGAGCACACCACGGTGCATAGAAGAAGATGAGTGACACCTCCGCCACGCTCCTGAGACGCTCCACCTGGAGTGTAGATGTTAACGTTATGGACTTAACCACTGTGCTGGATACTCTAAGACAATGCTAAAACATATGGGCAAGTGAGACGAGGACAGGAGAAATGTAATCGATGCAAGGCAGAGTTAAAGCTGTATGTACTCTGTAGCCTCGTCCCATTGCTCCTCTGTTATAGCCATCCTCAAACTCATTTAGCATGCACATTTTACATGACGTAATGAGGGAAATTCCGGTATCATCTGACTCGTGTTAAAGCGTTTTGCATCAGTTGTCTGAGAATCTCACCTGGTCGAGCTGACCCAAGTAGAGGTCCACTACCGGGGCCTCGGCAGAGAAGAACCGCACCGGAGGCCGAGCTGCTGCCACCACATCTTTAGCACGGCTACAGAACAAAAATAATTCGATGTTAAATGCAGAAATAAACAACGACACCTTAAACGACTAAGCATTTCCAATCTGGGGTTGTCACAGGTGGAGCAAAACTGCCACAGTCACAGACGGAGGAGGTCGGATGTGTCAACATCATTTACCATCACAGCCAATAAGACGGAAGACAAGTCGGTGTCATTTAGTGCTCCAATGATTTGATGATCAATTGATTAGTAGATCTACAGAAAATTAATCACCAACAATTTTTATAAAAATGTTATTAGGTTTAATTTATCTAGCAAAACATGCCAGGAATTCTCTGGTTTGTTGGTTTTTGAATTAAATCTATTCACGTTTTTAAATCAGACAAAAACAAATCACAATAAATAAGACTTTAATATATTCAAGATCAGCTGCGCAACATAATGAAGACCCCAAATTGGTTTATGGAGCTGGAACTAGAGGATGTTTGACATTTTTATCAATAAAGCCGAATGATGGATTATTTGACAAATTGTTCCAGTTCTACAGATTTAGTTGGAAACACTTTTGTCCTTCTACTTCAATAATATCATGAATGCTGTACTTTTACTTGTAACGGAGTATAGTTACAATAATATTGCTGCTTTTAGTCAATTAAAACTTAAATACTTCTTCCACTACAACCGGATAAGAAGCAGGATGCATCGGAGATCATTTGTTAGAAATAGAGTTTCACGTTTCAGTCTCAGCAGCGGAGCTCTCCACGGGGACATAAATCTGGGTTGTTTACTACAGAGTTACGGTACTTACACTGTTGTCTTTGGTGTCATTTACAAACACAGAGGCCAACAACTTACTAAAATTAAGAAACTTAAGGAACGATGCGCCCTCGGGTAGTTCACCGTCTGTTAATTAATCCTCTTCCCCTAAAGTTCACGTCCGTCTCAGATCAGCTGCACAGCATGATTAAGAGCCCAATTAGTTACAAGTAGCTACACTATAATCAACAAGAGCTAATTTACGATCCCCTGATGCTAGAACAACACAAAGTATCCAATATGTTCGGTCATGAATGCCTCATGTGAGTCACAACAACACTTACTATACATATGCTCTGGTTCACACTACCGACTGTTGTTACCTGCATGTGAAATGGACAGCCAGTAAGAGCAGGACGCCGAGCACGATAGTCCCGCAGAGTAGACCCGGTCTACGGGCCATCAGAAACAGCACCTGCCGGAGAGACTGCCGCACCCGGCGCAGCATTACGCGCTGTCGGCTCTCCGTGCCATTTATACGCCCCGGACACTACTCAACGCGTCCATTTGCCTAACGGGGGCGAGGGGGCGGAGAGGAGGACTGGTTCGACAAGTGGGGCACGGAGTCAACCTGGATTGGACATGGGTGCTTGCTGGTGTGCAAGGCAGTCAAAACGATTCAAACACGGTCGAACCAACCTTTCTTCCCCACGTAGACTTCTGACTTCCGCAACAATGACGTAGAGGGAGAGACCGTAAAATGCTGTGGGCCATTTAAAAGCGCACGGTGCGTTTAACGGCGGTAAGCTCGGTCAAAAATAAATGTGTTACTTATGTTAATGGATGTGTGTGTTGTATGTGTTTATACGTTTCAATTTGTCCGCAATAATTGCGTTTGAGGTTATTTTTGCGTATCGAGTCTGTCGTGCTCTTTTTAGACAGTCCCTATGTTGTTATGGTGAGAGAACACTAGAGGGCGGTCGTTTTCAATCAATGAAACTTTATTTATACAGCACCTCTCTCTCCTAACTCTTATGTTTTGGTCATTTAATCAAAAGACTAGCTAATAATGCAGGTCTTTCAAGTTTTATTATTATACAATTGATAGATATGTATGTAGATAGATACTTTATTAATCCCGCAAGGGGAAATTTGTTCGCTACAGCAGCATTATGATACAGGTACGCAATCATCAATTAAAGTATTTAAGAAGTAATTTGTTCAATAATCAACATTTCTTTTTCTGCCGTTCAGATCATCACATCCCCAAACTGTGTTTTACCTCTTCTTATAAACAGAATTATCTTCATTAAATTTAAATTGTCCAGCAATTATATATGTCATGAGAAAAACAAATCAACACAACAGGACAATATTATTTAAAATCTTTATTTTTCCTTTGTCATTATGGAACATTGAAGAACAAAAATCACAGTGTAGAACTTTTAAGTGCAAATGAACAATGTAAAAAATAAAGTCTTTCATTAGCTCTTCTCACCCATCAAATGGAAACGTATACGGTTTCTAAACAATAAAAAAGAAAGAAAGAATGCAACACAATGTTTGTTGGCAGTACCAGCAAATAAAATAAGCTATGAACAGTTTCCCCTTAAAATCATAAAAATTATAAAAACATCTGTATCAGCATCTCAAATTGAAGAACATATGTTGCATTTCAAATCTAAGTGCCACATTATGCTGAAATGAAACGCCTGGAATTCCCGGAATGCGCTCAAGTGTTGAACATTTGCTCGTAAAGACTTTGTTTCCGTTTACGCTTTAATCAGCCGAGGTTCCCATCAGGCTGCAGAACGGCAAACCTCAACATCCGACACATTTCACAATGATGTCACCATACGTCGTACAGTGAATTTTTCAGACAGCTCTGTGGCACAGAGAAAGCCCGAAACCGCACTAAAGGACTCGGAGAACTAATTGAAACTCATGCAGAATAAGGATTTATATACACTGATTACGCTGCTTCATTCAAACCGATACTTTAAGAGCAGCAGCTGTTCATGTAATTGGTTGTGGACAACATGCCATGAAGACACATAGTAAAAATAATATATCTATACTCGTTTTGTTCCACCTTCAGTCTGTGTGGTTAAAAAAAGCTCAGCGGTCACCTCAGTGCCACAAAGCTTTCATGAAACTCAGGCTGTGTCCAGTCTCCAACGACCACGTCACTTATCATTTGCATAACTGCCCTCTAGACCGTTTTTAGGCAATGTGGCTTGTGAATGCACTGCAGTACTTCTAATCAATGACATCACAGATATTTCACCGTTTCTCATCTTGTTGTATTCCGCTTCTCCTTCACCAGCTCAACGCCCGTCTTGTTCCTAACACGGCAACCCTCCAGCAGAGAGACAAGACCGGAAGCGAGAGGATTTCCTTTCCAACAGCAAATAAGCCAGTTTCATGTCACATGTGTAAACCGCTGAAAATAAACACTTCTCTTCAGCAACTGGATTTCTGGCTTTTATCTTTTTTAATTTGCTGTGAACTGTACGGCATTAATTGGGCACTGACTGCATGCAGTCTGCTACAGTGCCTGTGTCTCTGGGTGCATTAGCTGCTGCACCACCAGGTCTATGTTGATGATGGGGCTGAAGTAGAGAGCCCAGTAGAAGAGGCAGTTGCATACAAACTGAGGGACAAAAGGCCACAGGAGGGCGAAGGCAAAGCCCTGAGATAACGTCTTCCACAAGTGGTTCCACATCTTGCGCGGCAGAGACCTAAAGAAAGTGGAAGATACAAGTTAGTGCATGTCGCCTTCTCCAGCACAGGAACTGACCGACCTGTACCTCAACGTGCACAGTAGCTTGAAACAGCTGGTATACAAGGCTCCAGACTAACTTTATTCACCAACGACCCAGAACTGTCCCGGAAAAAACAAAGTAATTGTTAACTCTTTGTTTCTCATTGTCATCTGTGCTAGTTATTTGCATAAAACACCCAATTCAAATTAAGAGCTGGTGTTAGGAAGTTAAAGGTGTCAGAATTCTTAAATCCATCTTGCATTGCTGAGAAAACATCTCCATCTAACAACTGTATTCATTCAAGTTTCTCGCCCAAAAATAACACACATCATGATAACGATATCATTTACCTTTCGCACAATAGTCATTTAGGAGCAGCGGACGATCAATCAGGGCATTAACATATTACATTTCCCAGTAATGTTCAAGTAGTGTAGGAATTTTCAACTATGCAACATTTTGAGAACTAAGGAAGCAAACGCTACAATCACCATATTTATTTTCTCTTGAATAAAAAGAATAGAAGCTTAGAAGTGCCGTCTCTTTACCCTGTAGTCTGTTCATGGTGAGAGGACGCTAGCTTTGTTTGTTTTCTGCTTCGCCTTTGCATCTCGAGCGTGAAAGGCGTTTAAAATATATTTAAAACACAGAGTGTGTGTACCTGATCCTGGCTCTTGTCCAGAGTCTCCACAGGGCGCAGCCCTCCAGCACAGACAGCAGCATGGCGTTAACAATGATGAAGCGAGACGTCCAGTAGTGGACGGCCAGCCAGTCCCACGCAAACTCTGCTATCAGCTGGTACGGAAGCAGCAGGTACTTTACCAGAAACTCTGCCCACTGGCGCCAACTGGGCTCCAACTAACAGACACGGGGACAGCACAGAGAACGAAAGACACACACACAATCATTACAGGCATGGATGTCAGACAGTTAGATCCACCATCACTCCGTCACACAAAGACAATCTGGTGGAGAAAGCATATTTACATGCAAATTAGAACTCAGATGTTACGTTAAGATGATTCTTGCTGTGATATTTTAGTCAGAATGAAGTTATTATCACTTATAACTGCTAGCATGATGCCCATTTCAAATTTGGCCAAATATTCCAATGTTTGTTTATCTTCCAGGGTGTGTTCATGAGGAAAGGTGACCTGGATCCGCCGCCTCTGTTTGCCTACATAATAGAATCCCAATGTTTAAGGCCCCTAGGCCTCAAGACCAACCCGGATTTGGGTAGTGGCTCATTAGGAGCGATGTCTGACACCTGGGTTAGTTAGTGCGAGTGCTCACTAGGGACGTTCCTAATGACGCATTTCACTGACGTTCAATGAACCGAGAGAGAGAGAAGCACCCGCGGTTTGTAAAGAGTCACCTGTGCGTTGAGGAAGCTGCTCTCCATTGACTGGCCGATGTGTGTGATGGCCGGACAGCAGGTGTGCAGGAAGGGCAGGAAGGTTTCCGAGTAGTCGAATAAGTACAAGTAGAAGAGTGTGAGACGAGGGGAGCGCTTCAGTGCGTACAGCAAGAACAGGGACTTCCCTGCATTGATAGCCTGGCAGAAAGCGAGAGGAGGACACACAGTTTGTCAGCTGTATGTGGAAGAGATATGACAAATAATATGACAGACACACTATTTGAAGATTCAGTTGTTAGAATTAAATTATCGAGCATTTCACGCGTTACGTCATTAGTGCATGGTACTGTAGTGGAGGTGGAAGCAAAACATCAACTTCTTATTTACTCATTTAAGGATGAAAAGAAGTAGTAAAAGTGCAAAATAAGGGACGCTGAAAAGGTGAATGCTCAGTGGTTTCTTCGTCGTGGAGCAGAAAGGACTCCTAACCTTGTATTCCCAGAGGTTCTGCGGAGGTTTGGCCCCCAGGGCTTTAACTCGGTCCAGTTCTGCCAGAACGGCCCGTCGGTGAGCCTGATTTTCGATGTTGTAAGGCGGTTTTAACAACTCTTCGTCCCCCAGCATCAACAGCAGTCTGAAGCAAAGAAAACCAACACCACGTTGGACAAACATAAGGATCCACAACATGAGGGCGGTCTGTGCAAAGTATAAACCTCATCGTAGAACAATGCACTACAGTTAACAGCTCTTTTGAGCAAACGCACCCACTCACATCCCAATATGAACGGAATCCTAACACACATAGAAAGTCATTCCGTACCTCCCGTTGACGTTCTCCTGCTGGAAGGGTTCTCTGTAAAGCTGGGCCCAGGGCCCCAAGTGTTCCAGCCAGGACACGACTTCCTCCGGCGCCCAGTGAGACACCGGTTTACTGATCAACAGGTCATGGGGCTCCACCACACTGCTGCTCCAGTGAAACACCAGCACCAGCAACTGGAAATGCACAGACATACAGAGGAAGTACAGTGAACACTCGTTTCAGATGCAACGAAAAGGTTTGGGTCACAAAGCTGTTGTTGGTGAGGTGGAGAAGGAAGAAGAGGAGGATGAATGGTGGCTGGAGTCCCTCTTTAGGCCAGACTGGTGCCAACTACTCACACAGTTCACAGCTGTGGTTTTGCCTCCAGTTCATTCCGGTGCTGTGTCGTGCATAGCGGCCACAATAGCTGTCAACTTGTGATATACCTTTGGATGAATAAAGCTAAAAGAAGAATGAAGGTGCACTGTGCTGTTCATTCTCCTACAAGAGGAGAAAACTAAAGCTACTATAAAAGCTATAAAGTGGAAACTTATACATCTTTGTCATTTTTTAGTTTTGGAAATCAAAGGGCAAGAGATAAACCTGAGTCTGTAACGAAGGTGGACCCAGACGTGCAAGGGATTGGTGGGCATACAAAGTCACATTCGTCTACTGTAAAATTGTAATAATGACTAAATTGAAAGCTCAACGTCCACTTGAAATGATAATACTCGGTATTCTTATCCTGGGACTTCTTCTCCAGCATGATTAATTCAAAAATCCATTATCTAATGATACAACTGTACAAATCTCAGTTTCCAGGCAGTATTATTTTCCAGAGCACTGAACGGAAGCCAAGAAAGTCAAAAGTCATAATCCACGAAGCCAAAAATATCCAAAACAAACTGATGCTTTGCACACAGAAAAAAAAGCCAATAATGTTCATTAATGATAATATTTAATGAACTGGGGCCAAACACAGGACCAAGCTCTCTTCTGTTTACATGCTGCCAGCAGCGCACAGACACAAACACACACACACACACACACACACACACACACACACACACACACACACACACAGAGACACAGCCACGTAGCGAGACACACAGTCATGTTGCTCCCAACTGCCACATGGACAAAATAAACATGATCTGTCTACATGATGTGAACACTGACCTCTTCATCCACTTCTGTGATAACTTTGAAATATTTCATACCACTGTTGTTAAAATAAGCTCAAAACACAGCCGGTGAATTATTTTAAACAGAATAAACAGTGTAGGTGGAACATTACCTGAGCAACTTATAAAAGGTCAGATTTACAATGATTTTGTCCGTTTTATGGAGTGAGAACAAGAAGGGGAAAAACTCTTCAGTGAGAAATTATATATTACAAAATAACACTGATTAGTGATGCAACAAAGCCTTGACTGCATACTACTGTATATCTTATGGAGTATGCATCGAGTAAAACATACATTTTTAGGACATTTGAAGAAGAGATGCACCGATCGCAATTTTCTTGGCCAATTTCCAATTATTTAAAAAGTCTGACCAGGCGATTCTGATTTTCTTTCTTTCTAAGAACTGTAATTGACAGCATGTAAGATATTCTTTCATTGAAAATTTAAATTAAATTGTATGTTCATAGTAAAACATTAACTGTTAAATAACTTTTTGAATACATTTTCTCCAAAACTGCACCAAGTTACAGCACCTTCTCTCAATCTCACTCAAACAAATCTCAAAATAAACATACTCCAGGTTACTGGACAAATAAAAGAGTGTGTGTGTGTGTGTGTGTGACTCTACGGTCTGTCGCTGTGGCTGATCAATGGGTACATCGTACTTACAGCCACACAGCAGAGAGCAGTCAGGACTCCAGAGAAGAAGAAGCCGGCTCCTTTCTGCTGGTTTGTCCTGGATCTCCCCAAGTTGTCACCGAACCTAAACACACGTAGAGATTCAATGGAAGGCAGCTCTTTTGCTTCAGGACCAGGTTTTGACAAGGAAGAAGGATGCATGGAATTTAAAAAAAAAGACTGCATCTATTATGTCTCTATGCTTTCTGTAGTAAACAGTCCATCGTGAGTCTGACAACGCTGTAGGAGTGCAGTGCTAAATTGACAGAGTACACTATTGAGTGTATACTAAGCTGACTGCTCCAAAGCTTTACACCATTATACTGTCCTACCTCTGGAAGGCCAGCAAGCTCTGGGAGATTTTGGGGTTCGCCTGGATCTCTGCTCTCCTCCGCTCAACGACCTCACTGAACAGCTTCTCAGTTGCATCCCTTGAGAGGAGAGCATTAAGTTAACCAGTGCAATTAGTAGATGAAAGGGAAATGCTCTGTGGGCTTTTCTTTAGCATCAACCAACCTAGTTCATGCACCACAGCCATGTTGAGAAATATGTATAGTTGGTCTGCTTTGTGTTTGAAACAGTTTAATTACTAGACAAGTGAAAACACCCTAATAAAGTCGTTCCCTTTCCCAGACTGGTGTCCGTTACAGTATACAAATATAATCCCAACTCCTAAACTGTCATATAGTATAACTTTGCCATATTCATATCTATTTCTTATAAACCTCTTCACTTCCCCGATTATTTGGCAGTACAGCATTTGTGTCTGATGGTCACAGCTGGCTTCTTCTTACTTATTAAATTAAAAAAGGAAATTACTTTGAAGACATTCAAATGTCAATACAAACATATGTTTCTGCCTCACTGATTGAAGTAGCTGTGGGCGGTCATTTCTAACACCAACTCCATACATCTGAGTACATTCTTCCATCGTGATGTTTTCTTCCTTCTACTCTCTAAATTCCTGACCAATGAACAAAAGATATGTTTAAGTGTGTGACTTTTGTTCACCGAAGTCGTTCTCTGCTGTACGGGAGAGAAATGTGAACACTGCGGTCGGAAAAGCAAATATTCATTCCCTGATATGGTCTGGCTGTGAAAGGCATACCTCAGCAGTATGTTGATTTTAGGAAAGCCTTCCCACTTCTCCCGGCACTCTGGGCACTCGTTCTTGCGAGAGGACTCCCACCACAGAGCCAGACAGTGGCGGCAGAAGTTATGGCCACAGGTCAAGGTGGTGGGGTTCACCAAGATGTCGTAGCAACAGTGGCATGAGAACTCGTGTTCCGAGATGTCGGTGGTGGTGGAGGGCTTCGACTGAGGAGAGTCAGATAAGCGAGAGGGGGCGTCCATTGATGCTTCCAGACCATCGTCGGATGAATCCCACTCCATGTGGTGCAACATATCCAAGTCTGAGTAAGAGGAGCAACAAGGTCACAAAATAACTACATGGAGAAAGTGTGTGTAGTCTCTAAAAGTGTCTCAGAGACAACTGACTAATTGGTTAATGAGGTAATTGTTTCAGCACTGAAAGCTCTTCACTGCTCTACTACACAAAGATAGTGTAACTTCAAATGAACACAGACTTGTTTCCTGTGATGGATTTCACAACTCCAGCTAGTTCCAAGAGTGTGTATATTATTTCAATGCCATACGGAATATATCTTTGTCATTGGGTTCTGGAAATTAGCAAATTACAGCTTGTGTAATGGCTTGATTTGTTGCATAATAGAGCTTACTTCCTTAGCTCAGTTACACATGTATCTTTTTGCAATTTCAAACATCATCTAGTAGCATTAGAAAGCAATGAAGGAAGTATTGCTAATCCCACTTGAAACAGGTTTGGACAGATTATAACAAAATGGATTGCAACATACCTAAAATTATGCAAGAGTGCAATCATAATTCAATAAATTGCAGCAGTTTGATGCGATATTGAGATCACGGAGCCCTGCTCTTTGGAAACAAACTATTTTAAGAAGCCAACTGCCACAAGACGGCCTGTACTAATGGAGACGTTGATCTATTGAGTTTGGCTGAACAGACAACAGGCTCAATAGGAATCACACAGAGAGTTCAATCCTTGATGTCAACATAGTACAAATATCCCTAAACACATGCAGATATTTATTGGACGAGTTACGAAAAGAAAAGACTCAATGAACGTTTTAGTACAAGTAACGTTACCTTAAAATTGTTCAGATGTAACATTATAGGTAAAGGATGTAAATGTATCTAAGCTACTTAGTTAGATGCCTTAGCTTTATATAACAAACACTGAGTTGGTCAGGACCGTTACTTTAGACACTGATAACTAACATATAGCTACATATATATATATACACACACATATATATACACACACACACATAT
>NW_022280058.1:513685-566049 GCF_004355925.1 Anarrhichthys ocellatus | reverse complement strand
ATTTATCATTTACCTGTTATTTCTGCTTTGGAGAGCAGTGAGATAGATAGATAGATATATGTGTGTATATATATATAAATATTTATATTTACTTTGATAGCAGCTAACGCTACCGTAGCTATCACAGCCTGCTCTGGACGTTAGCTGTCCTCTGTAACTAGTTAGCTACTTAGCAGCTAGTTAACGTTAGGTCACGACACGTAACGTCACTGCTCTCCAAAGCAGAAATAACAGGTAAATGATAAATCATTCGCGTTAAGACTGATATGCTAGTTAATATGCCAGCAAAATTATAGCTAACGTTAGCATAACAACTAACGTTAGGAAGGTAACTGCTGGTCAAACTGACAGTTTTACCTTACCTCAGGAATGGTCTTTGCTGGAGGATGACATAACGACGTGGTTAAAATAACTCAGGTGTGCTTATCGTGAAATTAACCTTAAATCAAAGGTAAATATTCAGCTCGAACAGCTGTCGCCATGGCTTCGATTCCGCGATGCTGTGGGAAAAGCCCCCTACGCACACGTACATGCGCACGTCCGCGTGTCCCGCATGCGGGTATACCTTGATACAGCGCTCGTCATCGTCACATTGGTCGCGCGCTCACCTATCCCCGCTGCTGCCTGGAGCACACGAGGACGGAGGAAGAAGATGCCGTCCGTAGCCTGCCTCGCGTGATTTTGTGTAAAACCAGCTGGTTTTTTTTTCAGCCATGTGTCTTTTTTAAAGCGTCTTCAGTTCAAAGTTCAGACCAGATTCCGTCACTGAATATCAGATTCTTGGACTGAGGCGTGAAGGTATTAGCTAACAACAAAACAGTAACCTATTAACTTACACGTGGGCTCTGTGGGTACAGGATGGACCATGATTCATATCAGTGGTGGGAAGTGCGTTTACTCAAGTAATGCACTTAAGTACATATTTTAGGTATTTGTTCTTATGTTTGAATCTTGTTGCTACTTTATTTGTGTACGCCACTGTGATTCACAGCGGAATATTGTTCTTTTTATTTAACTACATTTCATTGGACGATTAAAGTTAGTTACTTTTCATTGTAGATTATGAAGCTGCATAAAATGGAAATACTCAAGTAAAGTGCATGTACTTCAAATGTGTCGCCTAAGAGATACAATAAGGTAAAAATAATCCTTTATTAGTCCCACAGTGGGGACATTTACAGGATTACAGCAGCATAGTGGATAGTGCAAACAAGAGACAGTAAAAAATACGATCAAAACAAGTATTATAAATAAGTATTAAAACAGTAAAGAATATTAAATAAGTAAAAATTGTATATATACAGAATAATTGCAGTATTACACAGTATTTATATTGCACAGATGTTTTAGTGTTGTGTGTTTTACTGGGAGCATAGCTCGTTGTGCAGAATTTAAGTAAATGTACGAAGTCACGTCCCACCACTTGCACCTTATTGCCCAACTTGGGTGTCTTCACTTTCTACTGGTTTGTGGTAAAATGACGACTGTCAATATTTACATGATTTACTCTACACTGTCCACTAGGTGGCGCTGTGGGCCTGACCCTCCCATCACAGACCGGAATCGCTGCAAAAAGGGGAGAAAAAAAAACCCACAGAAGAAGTAGTGTCGCAAAAGAAACGGGATTAGAATGTAGGATTTAGTTGTTTCTCTTTTAATTCATTATTATTATTTTTTATTATTTTTATCCCTTAGAACAGTGATGAAACGTTTACTCTGAAACTGCACACTTGCGGTACAGTAGGTGGCGGTATGCAGCTATTCAAGTTGGTTGCGATCCGCCAATCAAATTAGAGAAGAAGAAGAAGTGGTCCCGCAACTAGCTACTAGCACAGGCGGTTAGTAGTTCATGACGGGCTGCTGTCACCCAGAATAACGCAACACTTTAGCTTCGTTCACTCTTCACCCTGGTTTTCTTATGACATCCTTCAAACCCGGTGACAGCATCGCATTATGTTTGAGGTACCTGCGTATTATTGTGCAGCTAACCGTCGTTTGCTGGGATTTTGGATGTAGCGTTACTGTTATAGTTAACTGACGTTAGCTAGGTAGACGTATCTCGTTAACCTGGTATACATGAATACGTAATGACTATTACCTTGTTATGTGACAGTGGATTAAACATTAAAACACATTTCAATCCCACATTCAACAACAGCTTCTAAATGTTGTGAGAATAGCTTGAGTGCTATGCTACGTTATAGCTAGTGGCGTTTGTTATTAAACTAACGTTCAGTAACATGTACAACTTAACGTTAATCATGTATGCGCTGCTCTCACAGCTTGTTACTTGTCCAAAGTGTTGTTGAAGAAAATAATAAATCAGATAGCTCACAGTGCGAGGAATAATTCTAGCTAGCATAACAAAACAGAGAAGTTGTATTATTGCAGTCATGCATGTAAGACTGGTGTCACCTGTGTGAACGAGCCATCATCGGTTAAAGAGTTGCAGAAAAGTACTATTTTAGCCTTATGCTTGATCCACAGCACGTTTACTGGATGTAAGCAGGCCAAATGTTGGCTTTCTTCTCAGTAAAATGACACAAAATATACTCCAAGAATTTAATCTTTTTAATAATTCACTTAAATAGAACGATAAAAGGAACTGAACTACACCTCTAACTCTATTAATGTATAAATGTAGTGACACAGTAATACACTGTGTATCAGTGCACGTTGCATAGATGTGTTATACAGGTACACAAGCTGATGATGCATGAATATTGTTATAACATTAAAATTATCGTGTAAAAATTAGAAAAAGTTTATAACGAGCCTTTTTTGTGCTGCTGTATATGACACCTCAGTACAACAGTTTCAAGAAAAATGTAACTATATAACCTTCATAAAGGTAGGATTTATTGATTATAACTTGGTGTACTTAATAAACTGCATACTTAAAAGTATAGTTATGCGTAACAGTTAATCGCTGTGTTAAGAAGGCACTGCAATCCCACCATCGTCTGCAGGTCAATGTGAGTCAGATATTAACCATGATATTCAGTTTTTATATTCAATATTAAACCGATTCAGTAAATTTAAATAGAGATTTAAAGCAAAATGCGTCCATGTGTATGTGACGCAAAAAAAACAAAGATTCGTTTTTTTTATTTCTAACTTTTACATTTTATGTTGTAAGAATATTTTTAAGCCCTGCACACTGTATATGTTGCACTAAGGTTATTGAAAAAAATAAAACCTTGGACAGGATAACAAACAATAAAGCAGCAAACAACTCGGGCAATTATACAGGTACGATGTACCAATTAGTGATTGTGACAGGCAAGGCATCTTAAAGGGTAGCTTTGGTACCAAAGGTTGAAAAATACCAAAGGGTAGCTTTGGTATTTTTCAACCTGGACCTTATTTTCCAGTGTTTTTGTGTCTTAGTGACTAATAGGTACAACAATTTTAGAAATTGGTCCAGTATTGAGCGAGAGTGGTGCAGCCGGGAGCTGCGATGTAATCATATCGGGAAATCTTGCACCGTCAATGTACTGTACGTCCACTAAAAGTGTTTGTTTTTGCCACTGACACGAGCCTGTCAGTGACAAAAACAAGCTCTCTTAGTGGACGTAAACATTGCCTTGAGCTGAGCTGTTACATTGCAGCCCGTTTAGTGGCTGCCAGCTGCAGCGTTCTCACTCAATGCTGCACCAATTTAAACAAAATGTTGTCCCCCATTAGTCACTTAGACGCAAAAACATGGCAAAAAAATACAGAAGGTACCCTTTAATATCCATAGAATTTAATAGAAAATATAATGATTGGCACAAAACAAGTCATAATTCATAAAATAAGTTTGAATAGTGCAGCGAATAACCACCCCTTTGATTTGCTTTTGTTTTGACTATTACAGCCCAAGGCTAGAGTAAAAACATGTTGCTTTATATTTTGAATTTATATTATGACTCCAAAGGTTCCTGAGCTTTGTTGCTGTTTGCCTTCCTGCGTTCATTACTGAGCATTAGTGTCTCTGTCTTTGCTTCTCAATAGGATCCTGAACTCCAAGATCCGTTGTCGCTGAGTCTTAATGAGAACTATGACGACCAGAATTCGCCACGTCGTGATTCACAGAAAGCACCAGCGAGCCCCGACTATAGTTGCGACACACCAGAGATTCGAGTAATCATCAAAGAGGAAGAGGAAGGCTGGACTGTGAGTGAAAATCGTGAGTGGACAATCTTAAATACCAGCATCACCTTGCTCGATGACGTACACAAAACAAAAAGACTCGCTCGTGATTTTTCACATTTCTGTTTTTCACTTTGTCATGTTAAACACAGATGAGAGCATCAGCTCAGAGGGAGAAGAGGAGGATTCTTCCGTACACTCTCGACATCCCGACCTCAAAGCGTGCGGGAAGGAGAGCGGCATTTCCTACGGAGTGAAGGGTGAGCAGAGGGTGTATTCAGCGGAGACATGTTCCCTCTACGGGCAGAGCTCCTCGGCCGGAGAGGGGCAGCAGACACACGCGCTCATGGACACGGATGAGAAACCTCAGATATCCTGCATACGGGGAAAAGCCAATGTGACTTTGCATCAGTGCAATAACACAGAGGAGAAACCCTTCTCCTGTCCGGCGCGCGAGACGACCCTCAGCCGCAAAAGGAACGCGAAATCCAATCAGAGAGCACATGCGGCGGATGAGTGTCCTGCTCAAGACCAGAGCCTCGATGAACATCAATCCACATCGACAACCGCAGACGCAGAAGAGACCAAAAGATCAGCACCTTGCCAAACAGTATGCAAGTTTTAGTTTTAGTTTCAAAGTCGGTTTAGAGATTTTTTATTATTCCAGCCAAATGAGAGAAACGTCCAAATCTGATGTCACTACTTTTTTCGCACTGTGTTCTGTATTCAGGATTCTCCTGAACGTACGACCCTGATGTCACACAAACTCAAGAGGGCATCTGCGAACTTAGAGGACCAAACGCTCCACTTGACTGTCAGACTGGAGGCAGGTGAGGAGGAGGAGGAGGAGGAGGAGGAAGAAGAGCAAGATGAAGAAATTGGTGGTTTGATCAACTCTGATGGAGAAGTGGTTGAATGGGATGCCAGTAAGTGATTCAGCGCAGCATGTTGTTTCAGTTTCCCATAGAGATTATTTGCTAAAGCACATTTTGATTCGCCGTTAAAAATTGAGGACATGTTCTGGGGATTTTGCAACCAAATATTTATTTATTTAGTATTTTCCAAAACAAGAATACATGAAAACTCCGTTGTGCAGAGACTTCATTTTTCTATTTTCTGTCATCATTCTGTTAACAGTCGAATGAGTGGTCATAACTCACAACATTAGTTTTGACTTTATTTTTCTTGTAGAATGCAGCTATTTATGTTGAAAGTGTGGAATATCAGTTGTCATGTCTGGTTTCTCTTCAACCTGAGATAACCATCTTTTTTACAGGAGGCGGTCCTGACCGAGGCTCTGGCTGCAGAGAAAGTCTTCAGCCCAGCAAGGTAATTTGTCTTCAGACACATAAGGGTGGTCTGTTGAACCTTCTGATGGCATATACAGCATATCATTACATTGCATGTAATACAATTCAACAGCTCCACATGTACAAGCTCCAGAATGACGAAACAAGTTTAGTGAATATGTGCCCTGCAAAACCTTTTCCAGTTTGACTTAGTGGAAAGTAAGAAATGACGACATGAAAATGACTTGTAATGTGCAGCAGAATTACTATCCATCCCTGAAGTGCCCCAAATGTTTTTTTATTTCTGACTGTCCATGCAGAGGGTGCCTGCCACAAATGAGTGACTTTACAAAATGATTGGATTGTGTAACTTCTGCTTATTAAGGTTTTATTTTACCGTTAAAGTTCAACATCAAAGTATAATTGTGACCAAAACTTAGTTACCAGAGAGAGTGTTGTGAATCACACTGCAGGGAAGATAAATTGGTGGTTTTAACTAATTAACAGCTACCAATACTAATAATAATAGTAATTAATAGACATCAAGACATCAGCCCCCACACACAGATACGGAAAACAACACAGAATAGTTTGGATTACATTCTATAACCGCTACTATAAAATGCATTTTTATCTCTGCCCTGTTTGCAGGCTTAAAGTGTGACTTTGGTGTTTTTCAACCCTATTTTCCATATTTTTAGTGACAAATGGGGACAACAATTTTTAAAAACTGGTTCAGTGGTAAAGGAGAACGCTGCAGCCAGGAGCTGCTAAATGGGCTGTTATTAATTATTATTAAGTGTCTGACAACATTACGGAAAGAAAACCGAGAAATAAAACGTTTTTTTGTTTTCTTACCTCTCATGATCTGGTCACAAACACCGTCACTCCTCTCTCCAAGTCTCACTCACACTCTTTCCACCGTTGTCTTCCTGCAACGAGTCTCATGACGCAAAAACAAGCGAGGGTAAAGAAAAGCGTTGTATCCCTCTGTAGGTTCCTTTCCGTAATGTTGTCAGAGAACTGTAGTGACAATCTGAGCCTCTCAGTGGCAAAAAACGAGCACTTTTATTGGACGTACGTTGACGGTGAGGAATTGCCCGATATGATTCCATTGCAGCCACTAAATGTGTCTGCCATCTGCAGCGCTCAGGACCAATACTGAACCAATTCCATGAGCTACTTAGAGACACAAAAACATGAGAAAATAGGTTGAAAAACACTGAAGTTACCCTCCTAAGTATTGTTACCCGGGGAGGCCGTTTCTGATGGTTTTTGATGATTATGATCACAGGGTGTCGTCCAGTCCGAGTCTCAGCTGCAAGGCCAAAACCAGAGAGACAGCAGTAGTCCAACGCTCATCATGGAAGTTGTGTCTGTGGGGGAGGAAGAAGAAAGGGAAGAAGGGGAGGAGAAAGAGAGAGTAGTAAAGATGGCAGCGGTCTCGCCCGTATATCGTGGTAAACACAAGTCAAACGAAAAACAATGACAAGTGTTCAGGTTGTAAGCGATGGTCATGACTCGGTTGTCTTTTTGCACACAAACGTTGCCAGGGAAGAGACTCAGAAGAAAGAAGAAGGTTCCGGATGTAACGGTGGTGTCATTAGACGCCTCGGACACGGAGAAAGAAGTTCCTCCCGGTGAGTGAATTGTTGGAAAGACGATTTTCATTGTAATACACTTTCTCAATATTGATATAATAGAATAATATCAATAATATTGATATAATAGAATAGAATAGAAGTTGGGTGGGTTTCAGCATCAATATAATAACTTTTTCTTTCCACGTGGCAACAATTTTCTGCCGTTTCTCTTTGTCACGAAGTCAAAAGAAGGGGCAGAAGAAAGATCTGTAAAGCTCCGGTGTTGTCTGGTGAGGACCTGGAGGCAGAGCCAGGAAGTGAGTGTTCTTGATGTGCTGTTGACGTGATCTTTTTTGCATGTTATTGTTTTGTTGTAATAAGTCTTACCTCTTATCTTACCTGACAGTATCAAGGCGCACCCGAAGGAAGATAAATTTCCCTACCATCGTTGAATCAGAGGATTTGTACTCCAAACATGTCCGCCGGGTTGCTGGTAAGACAACAAATCATACGGTCAGGTATCGCTTTGATTTAGTTGACTCTGAATCCATTTCTGTGTGGTTCGTCATGTATTATTTAAGCAAGACAACCAAAAACAGGTTTAAGAACACATTAAGATGTGGATATTTGTGGGGGGGGTTTCATCAGTGGATCTGCTCAGTGGGAGGTGAGATGAATACGTTAGTTACAGGAAGTTCATTCGAGGACGAGGAAGCATTATTTCATCCATTTTCTGTCATAAAAAACACTTGAAGTTTGATCTGCCATATTGTAAACAACATAAACATGCAAACTTTAAGATTGATTTCCTAACAACTCACTGGTTCCTAAAAAGGTTTAATCTAATTTTGAGCCAGTTCTCGATACCCAACCCATATTAATATATCAGTTTAACATCTGTTTTTTTTGTTTTAGATGAAAGAAATAAACCTTTTTTTTTATTTTTTTAATCTTTTACCAGCAAAGCGACCTTACAGAAGAAGGAAAGATACCAAACTATCTGCTGAGGGAGAAGGAAACAACACAAGTGTTTCTGCTGGTAAGAGCAAATAAAAAGGTCCTTATAGAGTTTATAACCAGCGTCGTCGTGCAGCTGCAGCTCATTCTCAGCAATGATCATTGCTTTACCAAAGGTCAGCAGTCTGTGTCTGAATTGTCTCATACCATGTTACCCCATGGTTAGCTCAGCTTCACCAGTGGGATGACTGGTAATGTAGGGCATAGGTCAAGTATTTCTGCACGACTGCCCTCTAATCATTTAGATTTTCAGTCCAACCATCCTGTCATTTCACCTCCTTTCTCCCCGCATAGAAAAGAAGCGCCCCGGAAGAAAGATGGTTCGTGTTCCAATAGAAATACCTCCGGAGCTCCTGAAGCAGCCCAAAGAGAAGATGGAGTACCACTGCTCCGTGTGCGGCAAAGAATTCCCTCATGCCTACAAGCTGGAGAGGCACGGGCTGATCCACACGGGAGAGAAACCTTACTGCTGCTCCATCTGTGGCCGGGGTTTCAACCAGAAGGGAAATCTCAAAACGCACTACAAAGTCCACTTAGGTGAGAACTCTTAAACCAAAAAAAAACGTACCTTCAAACTACCACGTTCTACTTTAAGAGCAGTTCAAATGAAACCATACAGAAAATGACTGTTTCCACCTGGAAAGAAGTACAGTAATAAATACCTGGCTCAATGTAAAGCATAAGTGAAGTAAAACTGAAGTCTTAAACAGTGCAAAGATTCTTATACTTGTAGAGTAAAACATGATTTGTCTCTCATTTTTGTGTCCGTTAAGGTCGAAAGGGCGCTGTGGATTTTGACGATGAGGTGAATCCCATAGCGTCAGAACTCTCCGAATACTTGAAGTCTCTGCCGGGGGAGTCCAGGATCAAATCCTCCCTCCGTTGCCTGGAATGCGGACAAGAATGTGAGAATCATTCAGCTTTGCAAGCACACCACGTTACTACGCACACAGACACGGCGGAGGAATCGGACGCGGTCGAGCACAGCGCAGCGCAGCTTCTCTTCTGCCGCCGCTGTGGCGTTCAGTTCACTGAAAAAGCAAAGCTGGAGGAACACATGAAAACCCACATCAAGGCGAAGCCCTACTCGTGTCCCGACTGTGGCAAGAGGTTCATCAATGAAAGCTACATACAAATCCACCAGCGTATCCATACTGGGGAGAAACCATTCCTCTGCTCGCAGTGCGGCAGAGGTTTCCACACGGCCTCCTCGCTCAAGCTGCATGAGATGCAGCACTCCGGGGAGAGGCCGTTCGCGTGTTCCATCTGCGGCAAGACGTTTCGGATAAACTCGTACCTAACGGCACATTACCAGACCCACATTAAAGACAGGCCTTTCATCTGCAGCGTCTGCGGGAAAGGCTACTCCAGAGCTGAGGAACTGAAGGTGCACCACAGGCTTCACACCGGAGAGAGACCCTACGAGTGTGGGGAGTGTGGGAAGAGCTTCATTTACCGCCAGGGTCTGCGGCAGCATCAGCGCACACACGCTGGGAAACGCATCGGACCAACCCGACAGCTCGGTCGACCGAAGCAACATGCCAGGCTGGACATCTAGCAGTTGATCTAATGATGACTTCTGTTGTTGTTGTTGTTGTTAACTGTGTTTGATGATATTACAGTGAAACGCGCTTCTCTCCTGCTCTTCTTCCTTCCATTCCTTCCGCCTCCAGCTGGGACTATTAATGTGTCTGAAAATAAGCGCTACAGAGTCGGCGTGGGTTGCCAAGAATATTTTGGGAGCTTACTGTGTTGTCTTTCTTGTATCCATGTTTTGGTTTACTCTCCTCTCGTAGCCCATCTGTACAATTTGAGTGCCTTTGTATCATGCATGCCAAATACTAATACTTAATGTTAAAAAGAATTATGCACAATATCCTTGTTATTTTAAAATCCATGTCGATGGAATACAGACATTTTTCAGAAACGTGTCTGGTTTTTTTTGTCTACATCTGAAATAATGTATCCTTACATTGATTCTCCACAAACAGCTTATTACCCGTCTTTTGATAGTTAATAACCAATCATATAAGGATGTGTAAGTAACTGGTACCTAACGTGAGGATCCATCCAAAATGTCTGAGGAAAAATTAATTTAGAGAAAACAGCCTTGAAAGATATGTACTATAGAATTACACACATTTTTCTGAAATGTTATGTTTAGATATTCAAACTACGCTTTATCTAATTGTACCTTTGGGTCTACAGACACAAATAGACAACGTGTAATAAGATCAACACCTAAATGTGTATTTGGATGTTTAGTCTGACAGAAAACATTCCTAATGTGCATCAAACTGATGATCGGATTGGATGAAAACCGTGTGTGTGTGTGGTAAGAAACTCTCACAGCGGAGCTCTACAGAGACACCAGAGGACTCGTGCTGGAGCAAACTATTTTCTTAACATACTGTTATGATAATTATGAAAAGGGCCTCTGATTTAAAGGGTCAGTTCACCAAAAATACTGAATCTACTGAATAAGAGTCATTGTTTATACAGGAAGTAGGCCCCATCATCACCGTGGCATCCAAGAGAACCCTGCTGCAGAGAACCACAGCCAGCTCAGAGAAATGACATCCTGTTCATGTTAAAGTTAACTCTCTGCCTGTTCGCATCACAGTCACCGTCGGTCATTATCCAGCATTCAACCCGTGGGACCAAAACCCAAATGCATCTCACTGGAGCGCCTCAGAGGGCCACCAGGCTTATGGTGCTCCAGCAGGAGCAAGCGTTGACTTCAGTGCCCTGCTCATGGGCACGGCGGTATGTGATACATTGTTGCTGTTAGAAAGTGACGGAATGTGGGGGAAGTTACGGTAAACTGTCAGTGGGTGGTGCTGTAAATCCACTCTTGGGTACCAAACAGCTGAATCGTCAGGTATGACGGTGCAATACATTGCGAATGAATAGCAAAATCAAGATATATGTTTTGAGGCAGATTTATTTTTGTCATTTTTATCTGTTTCTGCCTTTTAAAAGTAGCAGAAGAATAATGGTTTTATAATACGAATAATAAAGTTATGCTCTTTTTTTAATCAGTATGTTGAAGAAAGAAATGGATTTAAATTTTTAAAAAAATGTCGTGCAAGCACCACAACAGTACAATAAAACACTTGTCTTTTATGTAGTGTTTTATAATTTCATAGTTTTTATTATTATTGCTTAATATTACGTCTGATTTTAAACCGTGTCTTATCAGAATCAGAACCGTTTATTGCCAAGTACGTTACACCAGTGGTGGCCGTTGGATATGTGGCCGGTGCTCGTACTCAACACCTTCACTGTTCACTCTGAATGTGTAATAGTACTTTGACTATTGACATTGTGAGTGAATACTAATTATGAGTTAGTTTATAGTTTGGTGTATCTCTGATAAATACACAGATACACAAAGTATTCATTTCAAATTAATTTATTATGGATTGAACAGAACATATATATATATTAAAAAGCAAAGGGAGTAGAGAGTAACATCAGGGGTCCTCCTCATTTGTAGGTGGGCACCACGTATTTAATTTGTAGGAAGGCACCGATTCCTCCGTGGTGCTCAAACAGCTCCAGAGTCTCACGGAACAGTTCCCTGATGTCCTCGCCCCTCTGGCCGGACACGACATCTCCAGTGCCTGAGGACGAGGAAAACAAAGATATTTAGGCTCAGTCGGGGTCATCGCAGACTGTGAGCTTGATGTCATGTGGCCATCCTTCCATCTGACTTCAAATCCACCGGACGGACCGAAGTTCATTTTCTTCAACGCTGTGGTCAGTTGGGACTGGACGGCAGCAGTGTTTTTAAACTGTTCAGTTCAACTTACTGCTCTTTTCGTGGAACATTCTGAAAATGGGGAGGATTTGTCTGAAGTACGGCACCAGAGCCTCTCCCACTTTTTCACCGGACACCACCAGACGCTTCAGGACTCTGAGTGTGCTGCACATCACCGCATGGTTCCTCGTGTTCAGGGCCTCTGAAGAGCAGGACAGAAGGCCAGAGGTCAGTCAGAAATAAAGGGGCTACAAGGTAAAACTGTCCGTCCATTTTTAGATTCTGATTTGCAGGTTGTTTGTTCAGGCAGGTGGAGGTACAGTAAATGTGGAGTGGTTCTGACAACTGCAATGATATGGTACATAAGACAAATTACAAGTAACTCGCACACATACACTGCCTTCCCCTTGAAAGCATTTCCTTTATAGCTTGGCTTTGATTTAGACTGGCTTGTCTGCAATCAGTAATTTCAAATGCACTGCGGAGGCAGGAGTAAGTGAGAGCCAATCACAGGGCTATTTGGCCTACAGCTAATAAGGCTCCAGCTGGCTACACTATATAAGCAACTGTGAATGTCCTCTAGACTCGGGGTTCATCTGAGATCAGCAAACAAAATCACATTTTTCCCCTCAGTGTCAGAGGAACACAGTGAAGGTGAAATGATATCAACACACGCAGGGTCACTTGTGAAGGGAGCTGTGCCGTGTGTGATTTGTAAACCGTGAGAGGAGACGCCCGGGCCAGACTTACTCCTGATGGGGATGATGAGCTGGGGAATGACGGGCAGGATCCTAGGGCCCCCTTTCTCCAGCATCTCGTGGATTCCCTGAGAGGCGAAGAAGTTGAACGGATGACCTGTCTCAGTCAAGCCATCAAAGAACAAAGGCAGGTAGTAGTTGTAGTCCAGCTTGTCCAACGCCACCTGAGGACAGAAATTACATAAAACGACTAATCACATGTATCTCCTCGACTCAAACCGACACGGTTTCATAAAAAAACATTCCATTGACACTTGTTCTCAGTCAAAGTGTAAACCCACAGAAGCAATAAACTCTTCTTTTTTGGCAGACTTTAAAAATGACTCTCATGTGTGTAATGGGGGGAAACAATAAGCATAACAGCTGCACTGGAGATGACAACAATGGCAACAATTTCATACATCACATCCCATTTGCTGAGTGCTTTTTCATGTGCTCATCTGCAAACGCAAAGATTCATTTGAACATTTTACGTAAATAATTCATACAAAGAGAGTTTTGACAGTGTTTTCACCTGAAGACAGACAGCTAACTAGCGAGAATGCTCACTCACCTACCCACCTTTCCTTCTCTCTTTGAAGTAGGAAAAAGGGGAGGAAAAGGGTATAATTATTTAGATTCATTTGTCGTTGCTTACTATGAATAAATGTCATTAACAATCGTTGCTGCATGACGGTTGGGAAGTTATGAAATGGCAGGCAGCATGGTGGTGGCAGAAATAAAGCAACATGGTGATTAGAAGAATGCATCCATCCCACACTGTGCCAGTCAGGAGTCTAATGGCTCTGTGGAGGCTTGTGTATTGAAACACACATGCAGTACAGTACACAGAAATACACAACTACTCCCTGTGTTTTGCTGCGACTGCCTTGAGTTTCTATAGAGTTTGAGATTGATGGATTCTGTGATTGGTGCTGGGAGACAGGTGGAGGCCTACAAGTGAGCAAATCTACACTGCCTCCTAGAGGGTAACAGCCCACATTGGACCTGTGAATATGTGAGAAACTCATCGTCACCTTCAGCTGAGCCGATAATGATGACGATAAAAAAGGTGTTTGCACAGCACCTATCGAGTCTTCAAATTCACGAAAACTGCTTGACAGCAAGGGTGGATCCCAACAGTAGCTTGTGTACAAAAAGAAACATTTTGTGTACAATTGTAAATTTAAGAAAAAACATTTTCTTCATGGCCTGATTGATGTTTTTTTTCTTTGCAAACCTTTAAATTAAGCTATGGCTTTACATATGCGCCATAGGGCTTTTTTTGTGTTAATGAGTTTCTATCAACATTGCCATTATGACATACAATGTTTCTTGATGGCAAATATAGCACCCTGGCTTTTTTGTTAATGCTGTGAGAAAATCCCATATATTAGTTACTCTTTACCAGAGGGCAGCGATCCTACCTTCCAAAAGATACGGTAGCCTCTGCTGTTGTAGTCCATTTGGAGTGGGAGGTCCCCGCGGTCACACATCCTGCGAAAGGTGGACACTTTTGGAGGGCGCGGTTGAAAAGCCTTTGTAGACGGGGGACCCTCCTCCTGCTCAGACACAAAGGAGAAAATGGGAATGAAGAGACGGGTGGTCAGTTTGAAATGAAATTGAAATGCTGGCTGTGGTAACCTGAATGCGAGGAAAAAGCTAGCGGGTAACATGGCTGCAGTTAGCCACTAAATAGATACTAAATATGTGAACCTGTGTTTATAACTTCATAACTTCAAGCCGATTGTTTCAGAATAAAACTGTCCAATTTATAGCTAACATACATTGCTCAAGCTAAATTTAAGTTACAAATATCTACACTCACCTTCATGGCGGGCTTCAGGCTGAAGCCTTGTGTTTTTGTATCCTCCTTCCTCAACATATCCACAGGTACTCTGCTGTAAGTTAAATGATGAATCACAGCTGAAACTCAAGAACAATATTACAAACTAACTAATTGATAGTTTTCAAAACATAATGCTTCATATTGGTTGCTAGGAAACTTCAGAAATGCTGTTGCTAGGAAACTTCAGAAATGCTTTGGTTTGATTTCTGCAGGCACGCCTGTTTCCTGTTCCCAGACAAGGCACAAATGCCGGCCGGCGTCGCAAATGCCGCAAATGCCGCAACAAAACGCTAGGTGCCGCGAATGTCGCAAAAAAAACCGGTAGGCGCCACACCGTTTCCCTGCCAACGTGTTAGCTTATCTGGAGATCCACTCGCTACCAACCAGGAACACCGTTCATACAAATCCTTTTCCTGGCTGAGTCAGCCATTGAGTGTTAAAAAAAACAAAGCTAGGTAAGAAAATAAATAAACTACACCCAGCAAAACCCTAAAAATTTTATAATTTCTTCCATATCTTCAAATTTGAACTCTTACTACACCAACTAACAAGGCACTGGCACCGCAGTGGCTAGTCGGTGGTAAGCGTCAGTCAGGCATCAGTCTGACTAATTAACGCCTGACTAATTAATGAAACACCATACAAGATATAACCATAAGAAATTACAATGAAATAAGTTATATTATTCAGGCTTTTATTGTGGTTTCAAAAGCCAACCGGAAGTTCCGACACTACTGTCAGTGGCTAGCAGCTAAAGCTAAAATGGTTATCATCACATTCAAACGCTTATTTAACTTAACACATCAGTAAGCAGGCATCAAGTTATAGTTAGCGAGCGGTTGTGATATTTGTAGAAGATGTAACGTGTTATTTTCACGTTGGTCTCAATGGTGGATCTGTTGGGACTGTTTGTTATTGTTGACTAGCGTCTGTAGCTTAAGGGGGTTGTTAGCCGTTAGCTAAATCCTAGTGTCGGCAATTCTAGTGAACGTCAGTGGCTAGCTGGCTAATAACAGTTTCCTCAAAGGCTGAGGTGGTCGTTGACTGAGACATCACACTCAGAGGTGCAACTTTGGTTAACAAAACAATTAAACCATATCGCTAGGCACTTGATAATAATCTGAAACCTCTCGTGATCACAGAAAAGGCTTCAGGGACTTCCTCTGGATCTCCACCCCTCTGCACCGCTTCTTCCACACGTCACTACATCTGAGAAGATGCACCTGAGCGACACGAGTCCAGAGGTGAACCCCCACGAAGAACACAGACCACCTGGAACACAGGACCAGGATCACAGAGCAGCATCTACAGGTGAGTGTCTTGTTTCTTTTTTGTGGGAACACGTGCAAACCATAGAGATGTATAATCAAGATGAGAAAGACTTTGATCTTCTATGTTACTCAAGTTCTCAAGAGCCTTAAAATACAATCTTTACTTAGTTTCAAAGGAATCTACAGTTCATCAGGAAACTCACAGGCAGTGAGCCTGGAACAAAACATGCCAGCATCGCTTCTGACTTTTATATCTTGAAAGATTTAAGATAAAAGCTGACGCAGTACTATAGACATGGAGACATAATAGAGAATAATATGGAATAAACTTACAGTACATGATTATATTGCAGTAAAGATAACGTTTGTATGGTAGTTATATTAGAAAAGGGGTCATAAAAAACAAACTTGTTGCTTAAAGCTGCATTCATGAATATGTTTGCATTAACTATAGGGGTGACCCCAATTAAGAATGTACGAAGTTGAATATAATCGGTCAAGTGTCGCCTGTTTGCTACAGGTCGTTAAAATCATGTTTTCTAGCTCACTGATTAGTGAGTTAAGCTTTATGTTTTTACAGAAATATAGCAGAAACAGCAATTGTAGCAATCCACAGACAGAAGGGAAGCTAACAGGGAACAGCCAAAGAAACAGAGAGAGACTGTCTGCAGTGACAGGAATGCTAATGTTGCTCTTTTGTTTCTGCTGCCCCAATGTGACAAATCAGACCTGCTCCTATTTGAGAAGCTTTATAATTGTTCCTTAGAAGAGAATTACCATATGTTCACTACCTTGTGTGTGTGTGTTTTTCTTCTCTCTTTTTAGAAGAAACTTTAAGGCGGCCAGAACCTAAACACAGCAGCTCCCATGAACAGCCTCAGAAGAAGCCGTCGAAACAATGCCAGGGGCCTCGCAGACTCAAGAAGAAATACGACTGTCCGGCCTGCGGGAGAGTTTTCTCTAACAACACCGCTCTGCAGCGACACCTTGTGATTCACTCGGGGAAAAGGCCGTTTAAGTGCTTCATATGTGGGAGAGGATTCACGCAGCGTGGAAACCTCAAAACGCACATGAAAGTTCACAAAGGTCAGAGGCAACAACAAGTTCCTTTGTCTTTACTTCAAGGTTTTTTGAATGCCTCCGCGCTGCATTATGTTTTTAGGTTGTCCGTACGACCATTCTAGTGAACGTGATGTCTCGTGAACGCCTGGAGATGAACTTATTTGCTTTTGGAGGTCAAAGGTCTCCTCACAAAACGCATTGTTGGCCATAACTCAAGAATTCACATGCTAATTATGACAATTTTACTCAATTGTCTGATAGGATAACATGATGAAGTGAGGACATTTTGATGTAAACTGTAACTCGACTGGGTGGAGGAGGCATACAGCCACGAGGCGGTAACTCTAGCTGTAGAATGAGATACTTCAGCTCTGGTCATGTGTTTTCATTGAAATCTTAAAGGTGCTAAATTCGGTATTCAGAGCGCAGTGCAGAGCAGCGGCCATGAGCTAGCTAGTGGGGCACGCTAACATGCACTAAAAGGCCCAGCTATGTAAACAAAGCACAAAGAAGCTCGGATTACAACACACGCAGAGGGAGGGCGACTTCATTCTCTGCTCAGGTAGATATTACTCCACTTTATCTTTACATTAGTAGTTGTTTGCTGCTATTTCAATGCTCTGATTGTTGTATAGAAAACCTTTAATTTACTAATCTTAATTAGTTAAATTGTAATTTCCTGAATTGAATGACGGATAAGTCATGTAGATCTGATCTTGTGCCTCCACTACGGTCTTCTTATGCTGCAAAGTGTTTTTCATTTGTGTGTAAAAGCAATAAGTGGTTATTATTGTGGAACTAGTGTCGGCTTTGTCCTGAAGGGCTGGTCACCAAAAAAAGTGGCAAAGCAAAAATAATCCATGTCTTTGAGAAACATTTAGTTTACCTCAGTTGCTAAAGGGTTGAATGTTCACACGTTGTTTTCTTTAGATGAATGTGTACCATGTATTCCTTTCTCATAACTGTCTGCCAGTTGTTTAATGAAAGTGATGGTGCAACACGGCCTAAAGGCAAACAAATATACGTGATATGACTCAAGCTAATTCATGACCAAACTTTATAAATGCAGAACTTTAAGTGACTATAATTGTCTTTGTTTTTCTCACAGGAGAGTTACCAAATTGGACATTAGTTCAAGAGAAGAGCCCGCCTAAAGAGTCTCCTGCAACGGTTCATGTGTGTGGAGAGTGTGGCATGGACTTCCCTCAGAAACACCAGCTGGAGAAACACCACCAGAGTCACAAAAAGCCTTACGCGTGTCCCGACTGTGGCAAGACATTCAAAAACGAATATTATTTTAAAATACATAAGCGCATTCACTCTGGAGAGACGCCTTTCCTCTGTTCGGAGTGCGGGAAGAGTTGTGTCACAGCAGACTCGCTTAAAAAACACGAGTTGACGCACACTGGAGAAAAGAACTTCCGCTGCGATCAGTGCGGGAGGGCGTTTTCACAATCCTCCCACCTCAACGTGCACCTCAAGACTCACACCGGAGAGCGGCCTCACCTCTGCTCAATCTGCGGTAAAAGCTACTCCAAAGCATCCGTTCTGAAAGTTCACCTGCGAGTTCACACCGGAGAGAAACCGTATACTTGTGAGAAGTGTGGCAAGTGCTTCTATTACTCTCAAGGTTATCGAAAGCATCTGAAGATTCACGACAAGAAGCCAAAACCTCGAACAAAACCGCTGGGGAGACCAAAACAAAATAGTCAATAATGTAACCTGGGAATTCACAATAGTCTGAGAGGATATAAACTAAGGAAATACATTTCAGTTTGACCATATTTTTGTATACAAATTATGATTCTCAATCGTTTTGTCTCTATTCAAAAGCAGAAAATGTGAAATATCACATTGAACATGAACCAAGTGTTTATCCAACATGATAGCCTTCTTAACATCAGAGCGCTCTTGTTTCTTTATAGAAGACATTTAGCTTCCTCACTGCAGGAAAAGCACAGGAGGATGTCATAACATTAATTATGACACAATGCATCAGTCAATATAATAATGTTATTCCTCAGCCATGTTGTCCAGTTCTTCCAGGGGATCCTGAGACATCCCCTAGGCTGACAACTCCGATATGCTTGGAAAACCTTCAACAGGAGGCAACATCGGATCATCAAAAAAATAAAAAGTTTGGAACTTTTCTGCTGGTTTTGACTTTTTTGACCCAAAGGTATTGTCAGTTTACCTTTTCCCACCAAAGGATTGGCTTTTACAACACGTACACACAATAATAATAATAACAACATAGAAACACACACTGACTACTCTTTCCTTATTGATAATCTTAAGATAGAGGTGCAAGAAGTATCCTTGAATTCTTTAAAAAGTAGATGTACAATAGTCTAAAAAAATACTCACAATAATCATAAATAAAAGTACGGAATTCAAAATGTTACTTAAGTAAAAGTATATAAGTATTATCAACAAAAAGTAAAGGTACTCAAAATAAAGAATAGCTCCTTTCAAAGTGTTAAATTAATATAGAATATTAAATTCTTTTTTTTATCGCTAACATATATCTAAGAGCATTTAAATGCTGCAGTTCCTCAAATCAGAAAGTGCACTAGAAGTATAAAGTATTAGATACTCAAGTACAGAACAAGTATGTCAACATTGTACTTGTGCTTGAGCAAATATTCTTTGTTACTTTCCACTGCTGACACTGGATAATAATATACAGTACAACTGTAGGTAAGTATTGTATATAGAGTGTACTTTTGATAAATACACTTTGCTGGTACTCTTATAATGTGCTGTTTACATGCCAGATTTAATCAACCCGATTATAATAGTGGTTTAAAATATATTGATTTACTAATAGATTATGATTAAAGAACATAAGAGACTACAATACAATAAGTTATATTATTCGGGCTTTTATTGTGGTGTTAAAAGCCAACCGGAAGTTCCCCCACTACTGTAAGTGGCTAGCAGCTAAAGCTAGAAAGGTTATCATCAGAGCCA
The DNA here is from genome assembly GCF_004355925.1 of Anarrhichthys ocellatus. NCBI lineage: Eukaryota > Metazoa > Chordata > Actinopteri > Perciformes > Anarhichadidae > Anarrhichthys > Anarrhichthys ocellatus. The sequence goes on along the minus strand of NW_022280058.1, from coordinate 546,371 downwards.
AACGCTTATTTAACTTAACTCATTACTTAGGTGCCAATATTTGACACATTGTTTGAACATAATCGAGCATGAAAATGAGAGAGAAGTAGAACATTTACCAAGTCGTTTCAATAAACTTCTGTCGAGCGACTACTTTTTGTTTTTACCTGAGGGGGGAAAATCAATGCTGAGGTTGGTCAAAATGTCTATTGTCTGTTGTTAAACGTTAGCTAGCTGAGTTAGCGAGTGGTTGTGATATTTGTAGAAGATGTAACGTGTTATTTTGACGTTGGTCTCAATGGTGAATCCGTCGGGACTGTTTGTTATTGTTGACTTGCGGCTTTAGCTTAAGGGGGTTGTGAACTGTTAGCTAATTGCTAGTGTCGGCAATGCTAGTGAACGTCAGTGGCTAGCAGGCTAATAACAGTTTCCTCCAAGGCTGAGGTGGTCGTTGACCAAAGCGCTGGTCATCGTCACTTCATTCAGAGGTCAAACACTAGTGTCTGTACTACCGGGTGCTCTTGATATGATGGCTGTGATTGTAACACACACCATGCTACAACAGGTTTTTGTCAATGAGGTTGCTGCTCAATTTAAACTACATTTAATGTGGGGGGGGGAGTTAAAAGGGATGGAGGAAAGATGAGTGTCATCAAGCTAATGCTACTGAGCTAACGTCAACTGCTCTGTGCAAGATGCACGAAGAAGAGGTTTCTAGTGCTTCCTCTTGACGTTCAACCACTTGAAAGCACAGTAACGTCAATTATGTTGACGGTATTATACACTATAACAGTTTCATTTAGCTGTACGGCAACATTTTAAGGAGAATTACATTTTTTTTTTAAGGTAGACTGCCCATCAGGCCTCAGCCAGGTTCAGTCCTGTTGTCACAACAAATCATCCGCCCTGCTGAAGTGTCCTTGGGCAGGGGGATGAATGTCTTCCTGGGCACTCTCATGTGGAGGGGACACACAAATACTTCCCCTAAAATAAATCTAGATCTAAATACAGTCAGTGAATGCGTTTTGTTTTAGGGGAATAAAATCTGCTCTGGATTTATCCACAGGCACCAAATGTTTCAAATACTTCTTTAATCCTAATTAATAGAACCTTGAATGTGATGTGTGGGTTATGTTAACAAGTTAAGGAAAGCGAAGTCTTATCTTTTTGGCTGTCAGATTTGTAAATGTAAATGTAGGCTTTGGTTTATGCTTGTAATAGTTGAAATCATTTGATCTGTAACAGGACTATGATTGACATATGCATCATTATTTAACGCAGAGAATGCATGTTAATATCGCAAATGACCCGAAACGCATTAGTCCACACAATACATGACAAGTGTCCCTGAATTCTTTTCTCATGTATTCAGTGATTTGCTATGAATTGAATTGTCGTTTACTGACTCTTGATTTTTTTCCACCTCTGCCAGGTTGAATATTTGAGAGATGGGCTCTGAAAACCCAGAGGTCTTCGGACCAGCTGTGATCCTCGCAGAGGAGGAACCGCAAGAAATTGGAGGCCTGATCAACTCTGACGGAGAAGAAGTGGATTTCTCAGATCTCAGTGAGCAAACGAATTAGAACAGCAAAGTGTACACTGAGTGACTTTGTATAGTGCAGTCCAATCGGACAGGCATGTCATAAATACTAACTTTGTCAAACTTAATATTTTGACACTGAACTTTTGTAGTTTGTGCTGTCGCTCTGTATATGTTAATGACGTTGCCGATATATTAGAAATACCTTCCAATATATTATAATATAAAGTGCAGGCTAAAAATTGATTCAGTACATTGACGTCTGAAGTAGTAAACAGTAGAACATTTAAAGTGAGGTTATATTTATTGTGGGACGTATTTATTGCATTGCAAAACATCCTACAGGTATTCCCCTGTAACATCTGGATTCAATTATCTGTAAATATGATTAATTAGGGAATTCACATTACAAAGACTTATGGCTGCATTAGTAATGATCTTAATACAGCAGTCTGTAACTTTGGCAGCAACAGCACACATAAACAAGGTAATATTAGATCTAAGATGGTAAAAATCTAAATATGGCAATGCTAATTTTACCTCCAGCTCTCTGCTGCGGAGGTCTAATGGTAGCGAGTTATTTGCACAACTGCCAAAAGTTTGACAGGCATGTTTAGATTTTCTCAGGAGCTAATTTAAATGATAAGATGTTGACTTGCTTTAAGTTTTAATTATATCAAAATGTTACACGTAGTCAGGATAAACATCCAGTGCCATCTATATGCATGCAAGTCCCTCCTTATTTGGTCTACTTCCTCTTCACAGTATAATATAACAGCCGATAACAAAGCTCCGCTAATTTGGTGATAAACTTATTTTTCTATAAGTTCTTCACAATAACAGTATTTAAAGGCTTTTATTTTGAAGCAGCAAAATCAGGAAATGTTGGGTTTTCATCAGCAGTAACTTGACTGAGACAGCAGGTGTCAGCTGTGCTCCAGCCTCAGTTTTCCTCCTCTTTTCCCTTTTGCTCTCCCTCGGGAAATAAAACTCCCGTCTGAGGGGGGGCATGTAAGGGCTGACAGGTCGGATCTCAATGCGAGCAAGATCCGAAAAAGACAAGTTTAACCAAGGCCTTCGATTAGGATGTGAATGCACGAAGGAACCTGAATGCACCACATCTGACGGCTTGCACACAGAAGAGATTTATGATCCCTCTTTTTCTGTCTCTTGATAATCAGTTCCATAATCGGCCTATAGTAAATCTTTTATTCTTTCAAATTTGTCAAATGTTCAATTTCGTGCCTTTGACATAATTCAATGACTCTAAATGAGTCTGCCTAAATAAATCCTCACCTTACTGACCTACAGTATGTCTGAACATCAGCGTCACTGTTCGTTGTGCTCGGGGACAAACTGCTTTGGAGCCGTTTCCTCAACAATTTTGTTTCCTTAATACAATTCTTTCCCATCTGTCTGTTCACACAGGAGAGAGCGCCATCCCTGGAACCGTGCCTGCAGATGCTCCCTCCAAGACTTTCGATCAGAGCGAGAATGAAAAACCGCCGTGTCTTCACAGCTGCTCAGTGTGCGGGAAAGACTTCCCTTACGCCTCCAAACTTCAGCGCCACTTACGCACTCACTCGGGAGAGCGGCCTTTCCCCTGCTCCATGTGCGAGAAGAGATTTCCAGAGAAGGGGCTGCTCATGATCCACGAGAGGACCCACACCGGGGAAAAGCCCTTCCCGTGCACTTTCTGCGAGAAAAGATTCGCCAGCCAGGGCGAGCTCCGGCTGCACCGGCGGACACACACCGGGGAGAGGCCGTATCACTGCTCCATCTGTCTGAAGAGCTTCTCCCGACACTGGCATTTGAAGACGCACTTAGAGGCGATGCACTCTGAGGTCGTCGCGGGCTTTACAAGGAAGAAGTTCCCGTGTTCGGACTGTGAGAAGAGCTGCAACTCAGCTGCTGAGCTGAGAGATCATCAGAGGACTCACACCGGAGAGAGGCCCTACCAGTGCTCCTTCTGCGACAAAAGGTTTGCCTTGTCGGGTACACTTGTGAGACACGAGCGCCTCCACACTGGCATTACGCCCTACCACTGCTCCGACTGCGGGAAGACATTTGCCCAGCAGTGGACGCTGACGACACACATGCGGACTCACACGGGAGAAAAACCCTACAGCTGCACGCAGTGCGATAAGTCCTTCGTAGCTCCAGGAGAGCTCCGGAGGCACACCAGGATCCACACGGGGGAGAAGCCGTACACGTGCAAGGACTGCGGGAGGCACTTCTCACTGGCAGGAACTCTGAGAAACCACAAAAGGTCGTGTACGCAGAACAAGAATGGAGCAGTTACAGATGTCGTCTTGGACACAGTTCCAGCTGCAGCTGGTGAATCATCGCAGCCGGACCTGGCCAACAACGTCAGCTCCGAGGTAGAATACACAGCGCCTTCAAAGTAGAATCCTTTTCCCTTTGATTGAGATGTTCAATGTTTATTCTTCTGCATTTATACAGTTCTTTACAACCGTTAACACCATTGTTTCCATTTGTTCTTATTTACCTGTCTTTATAGGTGTCGGTCAGTGAGAGTTTGACCAGTGCAGTTGAGCCCCCTCCCGCAGAGGGTCCTAACTGTGACAAAGCAGCTGAGTGTGAAAATAACCCGCAAGAACCAGAAGACCGAGCGGAGGACGTGGTTTCCAGTCCACTTATGAATGTAATAGTGAAAGAGGAGGAAGAAGAGGAGCCGTTGTGCGGTACGTGAACATGAGATTCCAGATATCCGTTCTTATATAATACAAGGAACGTGAATGCCTTCGATGATGATTTATGTATTGTTTCCTTTGTGTTGTGTAGAAGAAGCTCCTGGCCAGCTGTCCGGTAGTGAGGATTGCAGCGTGCGGGAGGAAACTGAAGAGCAGCATCAGGACAGCAACACAGAAATTCGGATTACAGTGAAGGAGGAAGAAGATGAACTTATTAACAGTAAGGACATTGTTTTACAGGAGTACAAATCTCTCTCACATTAGAAACAACGTTACTGTCTTTACTTCAGTCATTAACCGGGACCTCGTTCCACTGAATGACTGGATTAAAACATCACTCACTGGTTTCAGCCCACTTTTCTCTCATTTCACCCTTTTTTCATGTGTGCAGAGACTTCATCCACACGACACTGGGTAATTCTGAGGAATCAGCGTTTGTGTGTGGAAGTGCGGTGTGTTCACACTCGTGTTTTTAAGATTTCTGTTTCACTCTGAAACCCTGGAACAGGAACATGTTCACCACCCAGTTCAAGGCAACAGTTGTCTCTCTTTCTTAGAGGACACAAATATCTATTTTCAAAAAAGCTTTGTTCCTTCGTTTTCAGATGATCCCCTCCGGGTACTTTTAGGGAGTTAAATAGCTGAGTGAATGTGGGAAGGAGAGAAAAAGACACATTTTCAGATCTAGTTAGTTTAGTGACGACACATCGTGAGTGTACCCAACTTACCTAAAGATCACAGCAGCAGGCTTCTCGTTTCTTTTCCAGCTGTCATCAACAGATTTCATTAGCTGTACTTTAATTATGAGTCAAAACTAAACTCTTGTTTTCTTCGTCCGGTTAAAATGCTTTTTTAAAAGCTGCCTTTTTTGATACTGTGTTTGTCTCACAGCAGCGGTGGTTTCTTAGAGAAAGAACCATCACGCTCTACCTCTTTGATATTTGGAATGATAAAAGATGGACTGTGTCTCTTTCAGTTCACTCCGACTGACTCTTTGCTGTCTCTGACTGACTGCTTTGAAAATGAGAAGCCTGCACTTGTGGTTAGTGGTAATTTTGTGTTTCTTCTTTCGGCTCATTGGAATTTTACATGATCCATTGTTTTTTTTTTAAAATAATTTTCGATGATAAATTGGACAGAATAGTTGATTCTCTCCGGGACTAATCAGTGAACTGTGTAGCATTGCATATTGTTGTCCTTTGATGAGTCTATTTTGAATCGGTGGAATACTCCACTCAGGCCTTTGCTTCAGAGTGGACCCTTGTCTTGTTCTCATAGAGATGGCAGGAAAACGAATATTGCACCTGTGGACTTTTTTAAGGTTGTGACAGGTGTAGTGCTGTACAACATAGAGTATTTATATCGTCAGCGCCATGTTGACTTTCACAACAAACTCATCACCAAAGACTGACACGTTGCACTCAGGGATTTTTGAGTTAGTATCCGTTGAAATCGGCACTTAACAAATGTAATTAGCTTTCTTTCTTTATTGCTGCCTTTTGTGTTCAGTTCGATGTTCAGTTTGTTCAATAAAAGAATGTTAAAAATCTTCTTTTAAAATTCAACAAGCAGCAGAAAGACAGAAATGAGTACCCTTAAATATCTCTTTATTCATCGCCAGTAATATAATTAGCGCAATATTGCACATTGTCCTGTGAGCGGCCGGCCGTAGACAGGTGCCTGTCCATAGTGGAATGAGTCGGGTTGTACTTGCTGAACACAAACTCACTCCTTGGCCGGACGATAATGCTTACACAGCTCCTCCACCTCCTCAGCCGTCAGCATGTTGAGAGGCGCTCAGAGGCAAATCCAAACGCTCCCGATCTCGTATTTAGCACCTTTAACGACATCAAACCGACCGCTTACAAACTTTAACACAACTAGTGCAGAATAATCCAGGTCTCATTTATTCAGTTGTACGTGTATGATCAGTAATTCCCAAACATTTTCTGACTCACACGGATGACGAGCGTGCCTGCACAAGCGTGAGTTTGTTTTAACTAGAAGGTTTCAGCAAAGCTGATGTGTTTGGGGAGTAGTGAGCGTACGACTGGACAAATGAGACCTGGATTATCCTGCGCTAGTTTGTAAATGTGTGTGTAGTTGTAGTTTTGCTGTTGTTCCACGTGGCTCCTATTTACTTCAATTTAGCAAGACCTTGAAGGCATGCGAGAAAAACAATGTTTTCTTCAAGAATTCCAGGTAACTTGATGTAAGTAACTGATATACAGCTGGTCATTTTGTGGCTGGAGTATTCCTTCAACAAGCAAAAAGATTAATGAGTTTTTGGGGGGGGGGGTTTGTCTTCAGGGTCACTAAATGGCGTGTTTCATCTTGTCATCTTTGTTCCCACAGTGTCTGAAGGGGATCCCGATCACGTCTCTGACAGCGATAAAGACAGTCCTCCAGCCTCACCAGGGCAGGAACAGTGTAACGACAGTCTGACGAAGAGCTCCTACTGCTGCGGGCTCTGTGGAAGAGACTGTCACAAGATGTCTGCCCTCCAGATCCACATGCGGATTCACTCGGGAGAGAAACCCTACCAGTGCTCTCTGTGTGGCAAGCAGTTCACCCAGAAAGGTCAACTCAAGGGTCACCAGAAGGTCCACACGGGAGAGAAACCGTTCTGCTGCCCGGACTGCGGGAAGAGCTTCGCCCACTCGGGGGCCATGAACAGACACCGGCTCACACACACGGGGGAGAGGCCCTATCACTGCTCCGTGTGCGAAAGGAGCTTCAACCAGTCCGGCCGCTTGAGGGAGCACGAGAAGATCCACTTCGGGGAGAAGTTTGACTGTCCCGAGTGTGAAAAGAGTTTCACGCGAGCGTCGAGCCTCAAGAACCATTTCCGGCTCCACACGGGAGAGAGGCCGTACGCCTGCGACGTCTGCGGGAGAGGCTTCAGCCGCTCGCAGAGCCTCAGGCTCCACAAACGGAAACACGAGCAGACTCACCCCGAGGAGGAGTCGGCATTCGGCGCGAGGAGCGACGATTTATCACAAAGCGACGATAACTCTCCGATTAATATGTGTATAGCAGACAAAAATGAGTGATAAGGTATTCATATGAACCATAGAGAACAGTAGTCGTGTATATATATCTATACAAGATTTTAGGCAGTTAAACATGAACTGAAAGAGGGAGGGGGGGGGGAGTAAGGGACTACCTCAGTGGACAGACCGCCGTTAGAACTTTGCGTGGTCGCTCGCTAAAGAAGTATTGAAGCTAAAATATTGAACTCCCTGAAATGAATAAACAAATGTGTCAAATGATGTTCAGCAACTAAGAGTTTAACACAAAATGACCAAACAAATATAACACAACTTAGGTAAAATCTTGGAAACTGTTAAACGATAAATTTTAGAAGTCATATTTACTGTCTTTTATATATTAGTTGAATCAAGATATCACATTTATAGTATTTATTGTAGTACAAATGGGTCATTTAAGGTCTGTGATTTCACATTTGTCCAGGCAGTATTTGTCCTTTAAACTACTTATGTATGTGGAAATTGGATACGATGGCCAATGAGCAGTGAAAGAATCAGGTGAAACTGGAATTCATTCTGTGTGTATGATCTACTGAAATGTCTGACATATTTTAGCCAGTAATGAAGCAAGAGGATTGTGATATTCATCAGGGTTTTTTTTTTGTTTTTTTTGGCCAAGACCATTTTGCCTTAGTGGTGATGCATCTTTATCTCCATTATGAATGAGGTTCACCTGGTTTGGACAACTCTTAAAGGCCAACAACTGTTGTGAATAAAAGAATCATCCTAAAAGGCTGTGATGGAAAAGTGATGCCTCTGTCTAATGGTATGGGACATGTTGTACTGTACAATAAAAGTAAATAATACTTAGGACTGGCGTTGGGTGCAAATATGTGTACACAAAATGAATATTTGCTGCGGGTTTTCACTGAACTGCGCCTGAACGCATCATATTGTAACTGAACGGAACCTTCGTTCATATATATACGTGTATGTATATATATATATATATATACATAATTATGAGATACTAAGTCAGAAGATTAGTAAATTCGTATAAGTAAAGCGGAGGTAATGTGTATTATTTGGTGGTTTGGTAAAAAAGGTGGGACAGAGAGGAGAAAGGGAGACATTTATATCATATTCAAAAGAGTGTCGGATTGTATAGGTCTACAGTGTAAAACACCAAGGATCAAATATAGGTTAATGTGGTATGTGTGGTGTTTGTTGTTTTGTTTTGAGGGAAATATTGTAAATATAATTGTCTCATCCACACTCCGGAGCAGAAGGTGGCTGTAATGCCACAATAACCTGGATGCCAACCGCCGTAAAAGAAAAAGAAGAAGAAGAAGAAGAAGCAGAGGCTTCTAAACGGAAGTTCTCGAAATTACGAGGCGTAGTGAATGTGACATGGAGATAAACAGACGCACACTATGCAGATGTTTGCGGTTATCGACCTTACGGATTATTTAGCAAACGATACGTTTATTTAAAGGACAGATCTGCTCCGCACGCCGTATTGTTTTGTGTCTGTACGACTGAAATGGTTTCTAGGTAAGCAGTGTTTATGTTAACGCCATTGTTAGCTCACGTTAGCGCATGTTAGCTAAAGTTACACTGTTGTGAAAAGTTAGCTAACGCTAATTAACGTTACTATACTAACGTAACGTCAATTGTTACCTCTCAGGTGACTAGGAATTGTTTTCTCGTAACTAATGTCTTGTCAGCCAAAACTGCATTTTAATAAGCGGTCAAATGTTTCCCTGGTGAACTTTGACATTCACATGTTGTGTCCTAGGCATGGCTAGCTAAAGTTAGCTAGCTAAAGTTAGTTAGCTACAGCATAATGATCTTTGGACAAACTGTGCAACGTGCCTTATCAATATGGGCCTTCTTAAATAACAAAACGTTAAGTTACGTAACGTGAGCTGTCACGAGGGTGTTGTGTTTGAGGAACATATTAAGTCAACAACGTTTTGTCAAAAGTAACAGATAAGATATGTACTCACGTGTAAACTCCTCGAGACAAAGACTGTAATATCATCAAGTTATGATTATTAAAACACTTTGCACATTACTGACGGTGTTACATCTACGGCATCTTAATGTGTCCTTAAATGTTAAGTGTTGTGTGTGTTTTAACTCCAATGACCCTTAAGCAATGCTCCCATTTAATCCCTGACTTTACATTGTATTTATACTTTTACTGAAGTAAAATAAGTAATACCATAGTGTAAAATACTCTGTTGCCAGTAAAAGTCCTGCAATCGAAATTTTTTCTGAAGTAAAAAAAAATATTCACATTTAAATATACTTAAAGTACAAATGTTAAACGATTCACTCTGCAGAATGGCCCATTTCAGAGTAATATATATTATTTTACTGCATTATAACTATCAATGCACTAACATATAGATCCCTTTGATGTTGCGGCTGGTTAAAGTGGGGCTCATTTTTACTATATACTGCCAGGTAGCTTGTGAATTCCACCAAAGGATCAGTAAAGTTTTATCTTAATCCATATTCCTAATGTATCAAGTAAATGTAGTGGAGTAGAAGTAAAGTACCTCAAAATTGTCTTACACACATCTTCTCCCTCATTCCTCTGTTATAGAGTTCAAATTATCATCACTGTCAAATCAAATGTCACAGATTCTTCTGCTCACTCCTCCCACCAGCTCCAACCAGCAGGAAATGAGACGTAACCCTCTGGAACTGAACTTTCTTCTGCCGTCTCTCTTTCTTTCTCTCGTGTGTTCAGTCGCTCAGTTTGACGAACACACTCTCTCAGGATGGTGTCGTACAAGCGGCTGAACCCGGAAGATGTTCAGTTTTCCGGCGCAGTCTTGTCAGAAGAGCCTTGTCCTGTGCGTGAAGAAGTTCCAGTGAGTTCATATGTTTACCGCTCCCTTTGCCTACGACCTCCTGCAGTCAGCTTTTAAAGTGTATAATAATAATAATAATAATTGCAGCAGAATCTTCATGCTCTTTCTTCAGGCTGCCAGTTGTTTGGGATATTTTAGAATCTATGCATTAGTCTCATTATTTCTCTGTTTTTAGTCTTTAACGCGCTGCTATTGCTGCCTGTCTAATCCATTTATCTGTTTCAGTATAAAGGGACTAGTCTGGGTCCTCATGGTTGCTTCTCTGAACGTGTTGCTTATGTGATTCCCTTGTTGTGTTTCAAGGCTCCGGATCCAGAGGAAGCCTCCCTGCTTCCCCAAAGGCCACGGTGCTCCGTCACCACATGCCTCCTGGTGATTGGCGCCCTGCTGCTGCTCCTATGTGGAGGCTGGCTACTGGGCACCATGTTCTGGCTGCACCGTCCGTCCAACCAGCAGCCACGCCGGCCCCCGTCACCGGCCCCTGCGCAAACACCGGACTCTCAAGTAGAAACGGGAGTGAACGACACTGCAGCTGCCTCCCGCCGAGAGGCCTGCAGTTTAATCCCCGAGGCGTGGAGGTTTGACTGCTACCCCGAAAGAGCCGTGGTTGTGACCCGAGAGTTGTGTGAGGCGAGGAACTGTTGCTTCATCCCTGCGTCCGCTCCCTCCTCCTCCGCTGCTGCCCGCCCATCCGGGAGAAACGGCATCCCTTGGTGTTTCTATCCTCAGGATTTCCCTTCCTACTCGCTGGTGTCGATAAACGACACATCGCTGGGACAGAAAGGTACGCTGGTGAGGGAGGTGAAGACCTACTACCCTGCAGATATCCTCACTCTGGAGGTGGAGATACGTCATGAGACGGACACGCGGCTACGTGTCAGGGTGAGTGAGTGAGGGACTCGCATGAGCATTCAGTCATGTTTTACTCGGCATGCAGTTTCTGTTTTTTAATCAAGAGCTTTACTTTTTACATCTGTGGGGAGGACTTGTAGCACTATCAGTGATCTAGCATGTACATGTAATCATACTGATCAATTCTAAAACAATTTTCATCAAGGCGTAGTAGAATATTTTGTCATTTAAACAGTTTTTCATGCACATAAGCTCTGATATCGTGAAGAACCGCTGACCTTGCAGCTGCTTAAGTTTGCTGACAGTGTCAAAGTCTTAAAGTGCTTCCTGGAGTAAATTTAAAAAGTTAAAACTGCACTAAATCAATGTTTTTGTATAGATTAATTAATTAATTAATCAATATAAAAACATTTAAATGCCAAAAGGTCACTCCTAAACACACAAACAAGTGACTCTGCACTTCCCCTTTGCTCTGTGACAAAGTTAGTCACTAGCTCATAAAGAAAGTGGAGCATCTATGACCCAGTAACACTTAAAGGAGCTGGTATGAACCAACACTGATCTAAAACAAGTATCTAACTAGTTTAACCAATATCTACATAGGGAGCAGGTCCTCTCCACTGACTCCTCTATCGTGCGCCGCCATGTTGCTACAGAAGCCCAGAATGGACAAACCAAGCACTGGCTCTGAAGAAGGCCATTTGCCTTTTTGCTTTCGGCCACCCTAGAAGGTGTCCAATGACGCCTGCACACTTGGCACATGGGAGATGTTTCAGTTGGTAACTAGATGCCACAAAATCCAACACTGGCCGTTTAAGACTACTTGTGATGTTTTGTGAAATACCGCTGTAAATTCTCTGGTCTGTATATTAATAACGAACTTTTCCTCGTGTTTCCCAATCTAGATTACCGACCCCTCTAGTCCGAGGTTCGAGGTTCCGATCTCTGTTGCCGCTGCCGCCAAGAAGGCCGACAGTCCAGACTACATCGTGGAGCTTTCAAAGAGTCCGTTTGGTCTCATCGTGAAGAGGAGCTCCACAGGAGTAGTGCTGTAAGTCTGAGTGACGGAAGGCCGATGATCACGATCGCACTTCTATTGTTTACTAGAAACTCTCTGAAAGCACATTCTGTTGTGAAAATAATAATGATTAACACTCTTAGCACTGCCTCTCCTTTCAACTGCTCCCTGTTAGTCTCAACACCACAGTGGCTCCTCTCTTCTACGCGGATCAGTTCCTCCAGTTATCCACCTCCCTGCAGAGCCAGTTCATTTACGGCCTGGGTGAGCACCGCTCCACCTTCCTGCATGACCTGCACTGGAACACGCTCACCATGTGGGCCAGAGATGTGCCTCCTACGGTATGGAAAATCACGTTTTTGTCATTTTTTCTTTTTTTTTTTGTACAGCACTTTGAGCTACATAGTCTGTATGAAATGTGCTTTACTAATAATAATTATTATTATTATCATGTCCCAATACCTAGTATGTCAAATGCAGTATGCAAGAAATACCAGGATCTTCTATCTATACACCCGGAAGCATTTTGCAGCATGCAAGCCGGCTGGCTTTTCTGGCTCTTCTGACCCACAATCCTTTGCGCTGCTGATATATGAGAGAGTTCGAGGGGCCATGTTATGAAGAAGTATAAGTCCCAATTGAATGCATACTGCATGCAGCAGTACGTACTTTATTCGGGCAGCTTCAGTATGTACTAAAAGTAAAGATAGAAAGGATGCGATTTGGAACGCGTCTTTGGTGTCGTGATAAATAAATAGCTTTTAGCCGTCGTTAATTCTTTCATTCATCCTACATTGTAGGAGCAGACAAACCTGTACGGAGCTCATCCGTTCTACCTGGCGATGGAGGACGGAGGCACCGCGCACGGTTTCTTCCTGCTGAACAGCAACGCAATGGGTCAGTGTGCTAGTCGCCCCCGATACTTCCTCTCCAGGTTTCACCACGCGCAATGACGCACGTTAGCAGCTGATTCTGACAGTGTTCATTTAAAGAACCATTAAGCAACTTTATGAAAACAGAAGTCTCTGAATGGTTTGTACAGTCAGCAGTGTCAGTAAATATCTTTCCAGTGTTAGGTGAAGAGGTCATTTAGGGCTCATGTTGCTCACTCAAAGGTTGAATTTGTTCACAAACTAGTTACTCCTAATACCCCATCTTTATCTCTTCGCTCTTTAGTGTCATAGACATGCTCTCGCTGTCCTAATAGCTTACTCTGCAGGATTCTCTTACAAATGTTTCATCAGCAGTTTTTCCTGTTTGCTCAGATGTGGCCCTCCAGCCCGCCCCGGCCCTCACCTGGCGCACTATTGGTGGAATCCTTGACTTTTACGTTTTCCTCGGTCCTGATCCTGCTTCCGTGATTGGACAGTATGTGGAGGTCGTAGGTCAGTAGGAGTCTGCTGGGATGTGGGTTGTTTGTGCTTTTGTGTGAAACCTTTAATGCTGCTGTCTTGGATAAGAATAAAAAAGACATTTAAAACCTCAGTGGGTCACTGCTGGAGAAATTAAGGTTAAAAATCAAAAACAAACCTGTCTTACAGAATATATTTTACAACCGTTACTCACTGAGAGAGTTCCGGATTTCAGTACCTCTGATGGACTTTGCATCATATTACTGGATGAATAAAACGGCCAGAATCGAAAAATAGAAATTCAATAAAACTATAAAAAAAAATGCATTTTTTTGAAAATATATACAAAAATAGATTCAAAGGGATGTCAACGTTCACATCATTAAGGATACAATAATTGGAAAATATTCATCTTTATGGACTTCTATGTCCATAAAGATGTAACGCAGTACGGATGTGACCTCTCCTCGTCCCTCCACCTCTTCACAGGATACCCGACGATGCCCGTCTACTGGGCTTTAGGCTACCATCTCTGTCGCTGGGGTTACAAAACCAGCAATTCCACCTGGGAGGTTGTCAAGAGCTTGAGGAATTATGGGATACCTCAGGTACAGTTGAGCCAGCAGACTGTTTGTTCGTTTGTGTGTCAGTATTCATTTGTTTCTCGTTCTTTTGTTAAAATCGATACTGGTGTGTTGACTTGTTCACAGGACGTCCAGTGGAACGATATCGACTACATGGACCAATTCCTGGACTTTACTTTTGACCCGACAAAGTTCGGCACGCTGCCGGATCTGGTCAAGGACCTGCACGCTCACGACCAGCGCTACGTCATGATCCTGGTACACTGGAGTTTGTATTTGCTTTAATACGTGTCGTCTGATTTGGAGTGTTTGTATGACGGTTGTGTCTCGGACCTGCAGGACCCGGGTATCAGCAGCTCGCAGCCCGAGGGCTCCTACTGGCCGTACGACGAAGGGCTGAGGAGAAACGTTTTTATTAAAGACGCCGAAGGGAAAACACTCATTGGGAAGGTGAGACCCTGTAATGATGTTGCACATATGAGGCTAACCCAACACGCATTTACTACACAAAGGTTATGGGTGCATTAGAAATACGATTGTCCATCTCTTCCTCCAGGTGTGGCCTGGTCTGACAGCATATCCTGATTTCTCTGATGATGTGACGCATGAATGGTGGTACGACAACCTCCAGAGGTTCCACCAGAAGGTGCCATTTGATGGATTATGGATCGTAAGTATGGGAAGAACTGACTCTCTCCACTTCACGATACATATCTTCTCCCTGACCTTCGTCTCTTTTTTTTTTTTTTTTTTTAAGGACATGAATGAGCCGTCAAATTTCCTGGACGGGTCCACCAATGGCTGTCCATCAAACAGTCTTGAAAATCCTCCTTACACACCCGGTGAGAGATCTCAAGCACAAATCTCACAACAAACACGACATATGCACAATGACACACTGCCTGTGATTGTCAAAATGTTGTGTCTTTCTCCCTTTTTAGGTATACTTGGAGGTCTGCTGAGAGCTAAAACTGTGTGTGCCACCGCACAGCAGAAGCAGTCCGTCCACTATAACATGCACAGCCTCTATGGACTAATGGAAGCTAAGGCGTCTGCAAGGTCAAGACCTATAACGACACATAGACACACGACAAAGATAAAACGCTGAACGACTTCTTTGTTACGTGGTCCTTTCCTTAAATCCCCTGCCTCTCCGCTGTCTTTGCTTGTTTTGTGTCCAGCGCTCTGAAGCGGATCCTGGCAAAGAGACCGTTTGTAATCTCTCGCTCCACCTTCCCCAGTCAGGGGATGTTCTCTGGTCACTGGCTGGGAGACAACAGGAGCCAGTGGAAAGATCTGTACTCTTCGATCGCAGGTGAGACGCATGGGTTGCACCTTTTTACAGCTATATAAATCAACTTTTAATGGATATATAGTTTGAAGCTTGGAAGCTTCATTCGTAACGTTGACATTCAGATTCTGAACAAATATTGGAATGCTGTGCCGTTTTTTTTTATTTTTTTTAATTTTTTTTTTTTATTTTTTTTTTTTTCTTTCTTTTGCATGCCTCTTTAGCTGTTTGTTTATTTAATGTTTAATGGTTCCAGCGACAGCAGTCTACTATATACTCACTGCTTACTAATGCCCGACAGGTGAAGTTAGCAGCTCCCTGGTGAGGAAAGCAGAAGCTAGCTAAGGAGCTAAAGCTAAAGACCCACTCAGATACATTTTCACAGAAGTTGGGGAGATCAATACAGAGTTAGAGCTGTCTGTGGTTTCACATGTTTTATTGCACACACTACTCTGTACTGAGGATGAAGAGTAGCACTCTCCTCATCATTTAAGTGTCTTTATCTTTCTCAAGTTTTTCCCCTCCATGTCCTCCCGATGTTGCTCACCTTCTCTCTTTTTTCTCCTTCAGGGATCTTGACCTTTAACCTTCTTGGCATCCCGTTGGTGGGAGCAGATATCTGCGGCTTCAGCAAGGAGCCAGAGGAGGAGCTCTGTGTCCGCTGGACGCAGCTGGGAGCTTTCTATCCCTTCACGCGCAACCACAACGCCATCGACATGGAGGTAAGAGCTTAATATCACAGCTCCAAAAGTCGAGAGCTGGTCCGTCCTTCGGTCCCTGTTTAAGAAGTGCTGCTTTGTTTTGTTGTTTCATTTACAGCCTCAAGACCCGACAGCGTTCAGCCCTCTGGCTCGTACAGCCATGAAGCAGGCTCTGCTGCTGCGGTATTCCCTCTTCCCCATCCTGTACACTCTCTTCCATCATGCGCATGTACACGGACACACTGTCGCACGGCCCTTAATGTTTGAGTAAGTATTTGATTTTCTTTATTTTGTCTGGACTGGGAGCATCGTTGCCTCACTGTAAATGTCCCTGTGCGCTCTCCAAAGGTTCCCGAAAGACGTGAGAACATATGGGATTGACAAACAGTTCTTGTGGGGGAAGAGTTTATTGGTGACACCAGTATTGGATCCGGGAGTCGACTATGTGGACGGTTACTTCCCAGAGGGTCTGTGGTACGACTACTACACGGTAAGACCCGCACTCCCTCAACACTCAGGCCGACTCGCGCCTCTCACAACCGACACCTGAGCATTTATACTTTGCCACATGGATGACTGCAAACAGACGGTTTCTTTTGTGAATCGGACCCGGCATATAGCGGTTGCAAATCCACCTCGATTCGTGGCGCTATCAGCGACCGCTATCCATTCTTTGTGCCTTCGCACCACAGAGTACACGGTGTTGTATGAGTCAGGAACAAAATGGTGTAAACAGTTTACTTATGAGCGCTGGTGATGGTCTACTTCCCAGGGCGACTCTCTGCGCAGTAAGGGTGAAGACCTTCGACTTCACGCCCCTCTAGATAAGATCAACCTGCATTTGCGCGAGGGCTCTATAACACCAACACAGGTAAATATATCCTTTTATTTATATACAGTGTTAGATGATCTGTTTAGCATACACTGTATGTTTGTTTCATGAGCTGAAGTTTTGCGATTTCTACATCGTTGTGGTTTTGACCTTTTTCTGTGGATCTGACTAATCAAACCTTACAATCACAAGTCTGTAACGTCACATTCGTTTGTCTTCTCTCCTCGTTCGCGTGTACAGGCGCCCAACCTGACGCTGTGGGTGAGCAGCGGTCAGCCTCTCCATCTGGTCTCGGCTCTCTCCGACGGCGGCTCAGCCAGCGGAGATCTGTACTGGGACGACGGAGAGAGCATCGACACCTACGAGAACGACCTGTACTCCTACATCGTCTTCGACGTCGCTCAGGTGCCCACGCTGTTGGAAAACCTCCACAAACTGCGTCTGTAGTTGTTTGATTGAGCTCAAGGTTGTGTGCGTGTGTGTCGATGAAGAGAAAGTTACTGAAAGCACAACATACTTTGTAGCAGCAGTGCATTCTGGTCCGCTAAGGTCTCATTGATGCCCATTGTTGTTAGAAAATTGCGTGATAAAATCTGTTGTGGGACGTAAAACCAAAACAATACGCTGAGGGGAATAATTATCTGTGGTTTGATCACTACAAGCCGAAGTAAAATAAGAATAATTGCTTCTTGCGGCTTCAGCGTCGCGATGTAACTCACCCGGCCGTGTCCATCTGCTCGTTTTCATAGAACGCGATGACATCACAGGTGCTGCATAGCAATGTGGAGGCCACGTACATCACCGTGGAGACGGCCTCCTTCTACGGTGTGAAGCAGGAGCCGAGCAGAGTGCTGGTGAACTCCCAGGATGCAGCGTTCATGTACAGACCCAACCAGGTGAGGGTCAGGGGGGGGGGGGGTAAACGACCTGGAAACTGTGGTCGTGCTTGATGTTCACGTGGAGTCGTGAAGTGGTAGACGTCCCTGGTGACTCATCGTGTGGGGATCTAACAGGGGTGTGGTTTCTCCAGATTTTCTGAGATTGAATCATGTAGATCCGTTTTACTCCCTGGGGAGAGGAACTCCAATGTTATTTATTTAGCCCTATATCCCAAATCCCTATTTTCCTTAAGGGGCTTTACAATCTGTACAGCACACACCTTTACGCCTCAGCAGTGGTTGAAGTATTAATATCATTTACTGAAGTAAACACAAGTTAAAAGCCCGGCATTCAAGATGGTACTTAAGTAAAAGTACTCATGCAGAATGGTCCATGTCAGTGCTATATTATTGGATCATTATTGTTCACACATGAATGCAGTACTTAAATGTTGTAATTTTATTTATTTTATAACCTACTTTTTTATGCAAAATCCTAATCTGAAAAGTAAGTATAACTGGTAAATAAAAGGAGTAAGAACGTGAAATATAGTGAAGTATTAAGCATGAAATGGGAAAACAAGAAGTATATTAACGGTACTTGTGGGGGGGGAAATGTACTGGGTTACTTTCTACCACTGTGTGACAGCACTGGTGTTTTAATACAGAGTGCTGAATCCACAGAGCTGCAGCAGGCGAGTGTCGCGTACCTTCGATATTCCTCTTCTGCACTCCATGAGTTTAGATTAATGTGTTTTATTTGTTTTTATCAGAATGGAGAAACTCTTCATGCTGAAATGATGTGTTTTCTCTCTGCAGGTGTTGACAGTTGCAGATCTCGGTCTCAATCTCAGTCAGAACTTCACCATCAGCTGGATGTGATGAATCGGATGTTTTTATGCACACGGTGCAGTCTTGATGTTTTGTCTCTGTGGTCTTAAAGCGAACAATAACTGAGGTTAACGTGCTCATTTTCACATTTTGTTTTGGGTGATCGGTGTAGGACTCGTAGACCTTTTTTAACCCGCGGGGACTCTGCGTACAGAAGAGCTAACGGTTCCCAACTGTCCATCCGATGTGGTTGAAAACACCCTCAAATTAAAGCTGAGAGTCAGCACTTTACTCTGTTATTGTTGCGTTTCGTATCTAATGTGCTGGAGTACAGAAACATTAAAAGCTATCCTTTTTTTTTAGAAAAGATGAACAGATAAACGGGTACTCTGGAGTGAGTCAAGTCAAGTTTGTGTTCATCATATTTCTCAAAAACAAATGCACCAATACACATGAAGACTCATGAAAGTACAACACACACGACCACCGACCTACAGTAGTCTGGACACTGCTTTAAATATCCGTGTGCAAAATCTAATTTAATGCCTGATAACTTATCGCTGAACCGTCATCGGATTTCAACAAAAAGCTTGTGTTGGTGCCTTTTTTTTAGTTTTATTTCAGTTCATGAGTCAAATCTGAACTTTATTATTTTTTTAATTCTCATCAGCAGTACGGTTTTGTGCAATAAGTGAAACAGGATGAGTCTGAACATTGGTCAGGATGTAATGCGTTGTATGTGCTTCAATGCTATTTACAGCTTATGTTTGCACTAATTAGTACTGCAGTGCTGTAAAGGAAGAAACAGGTGCCGTATGATTCCTGTTTGTGTGTCTCCGGGTTTGTACCAAATGATCCTTTTTGTTCAGTGTTCTATTGTAAGCCTGTAACGCGGATGACCACAGTACTGCTATGCTCGAGGATTACTTTAATGCACAACTCCAGTACGCTACACCAGCCATATGTGTCTCCTGCAATCATTTCACTGTGAATTCTCTTGTTTTCTTCTGACGGCAGAATGTAACTAAAACCTGAAGCGAAGTTCATTTATTCTGCTTGAATTTGACCGTGAAGCTGTGAACATCTGATTTGAATTCGTAGTAACTCACAGAAGAGCAGCCCTGAGCGCCGTCGACGCACGTGTGTTGTGACGCAAAACGGAGCACATTTTACTGTCTTTTGCGTTAAGGTTACTGAAATGAAAAAAAGTGCAGTATTTTATCATTCATTGTGTTTAATTTTTGTGTAATTGCTTGAATTTAATTATAAGAACAATATGAAAATGTCTGGAGTTTTGCTGGATTTGTTTTTTTCTATTTCATGACAAGCATCTTTTTGTGGCAACAATAAAAAAAGGATAAGTTTATTCAATTTGAATACATTTTATTTATTACATTTTTTTTTTTTTTTATCTTGCCTGCATTTGAATTTGCACCTTGAGGTGCTGGAGCACATGTGCCACTAGAGGACACACTTTCTCAATGCTGTGGTGAGTGTTTCACTCATTCCTCATAACAGATTCTGTTGTTTTCCGGATGTCATTTGTTATACATTTTCAGTTTAACTTATTTGAATTGTTTTCAGGTTTTAACTCAAAAAGTAGGAGCTTCAAACTTAACAAAATCTCTTCCCTGTCTCTACAACTCTGGTCAAATCATAGTTGAACGAGATATTTAGGTCCAACGTAACCAAGAGAGGGTTACATGCAGTTTTACTGTAGCAATAAGATATGACTGTCTTATCTTTTAATACTTATTGTTCTGAGTGAATTACAGCCTTTGAAGACGGAGAAACTGCAAGATGTGAGGTTAATGTTTACCTTATTTATCTAAACTGTTATGAAGGTAGAAATCCTCGTCTGCGTTGGCTCAAATGAAAAGAAACGCATCTAATATTAATATATTTTAAATGTGACATCTTTACTGCATCATTAATTCTAACGGTACTTTTATTTTAATCACATCTTCTGTCAGTATTTCCCTTTAATCAGCTCTGCAGTCTTTCTTTCTCTTTCTCTCTGAGTATTTCAGTCTCCCCCATTCTAAACCCAGCAGCTTTGTTCTGCGGATAGAAGAGTCTCAGGATGTCTGGTATTAAGATACGAGGGGTCATCTGAGGACTGAGCTGAATTAGCTTGTTTCTGGAAAAAAAAGTCTTTTCCCATAATTAACATCTAGAATGTGGTGCACGCCCTCCATAGACGTTAATCTCATGACACCAAACAAGTATCTGATTGTCCCCAACAAACGCACTTATCGGCAACAGAAAGGGAAAGCGGAGACAACTTGTGTTCTATTCCCCCTCTGATAGCCGGGTTGAATCCTCCTCCACTGCTGATAGACGTGTTTTTATTGGCTCTGTGCAAACGTTCACAGGCTAACTGTTTCCAGATGGTTGGTAGAGGGCACATATATCATTCTGCAGAGGGGGGAGGAGAGAGAGAGAGGGAGGGAGAAAAAAAAAAAAAAAGAGCAGCGGGGGTCTGTCAAAAGCATTCTGCTCTACTGACGAGGGCATTTCCTGTCTGGATTTGGGAGGATTAAGTATTTGTGCGTGGGGGGTGTTTGTATGGTCGGCATGCAGAGAGAGGGACAAAGTACGGGACTCTTTTCGGGGATCGTGCACATGTTTGATTTGACTCCTAATGCATGTGGGAGGAATGGGAACAGATCTGTGAAAGCAAAAAAAGGGATGTAGCGTCAGGGTTTACACATTTTTAGGAAAAACAGAACATTGTTAATGTTTCAGTCTGGGCTTTCTAAGGTGTTCTCATGTTTATGTAGCACAGTTCATAGTGAAAGCTTCACAAAAAAACAAATCTGTTACGTATTAACTGAAAACTATTTCATTTAATGGTTTTGGACGAATGGGTATTGTGCAAGAGAGTCTGGAGGGGTCATGAAAAATATCTAAAAGCAGCATCATTGTTCGATTGTTAAACTTTCCTTTTCTGTCTGGGTGTTTTTTTCAAACTGACAAAAACAGTGCAACAAAAACACGTTACAGCTCTTCTAACGGTTATATTCACTTATAATCATCTCAAGACATCCAGTTTTGTAAATCCAGAGTCGAGTCCTGACTACCTTGAGGATCACTTTGGACTTAAATTCAGGTTTGTGGTTAGAGTTTTAGGTATCGGTAATAATTAAGTGAAGAAATGTCATGCATGGACATATACAAGTCAAAATAGTGCATGTGGGGAAATGGGGGAAGACTCCTTTTCAAGTATTCTGCAGGTTGCTCAGTCAGTGTTACACTCGGTAGTCTGTATTGGGCCTCCACACCTACAGCTTCCACAAAGGTGTGGTGAGACATGAACTAGCTAAATATTTACCCTGTTATCAAATTAACTTTTCTCAGTCTTCCTTTCTATTTGCTCTCCTCGCTTTGGTTTAACTAAATCAGTGTGTGTGTGTGTGTGTGTGTGTGTGTGTGTTTGTCTTTCCGCTTTGCAAACTAAACCCCTTAATTAATCATCGTCTTCTAAATACAGAATCGCATCCTGGTTTAAAAGTCCAATAAGTCAATGTAACTGCTCCTCGAACATCTGGCAGATGAGCAACATCTGACTGAGAATGACACGAGGGTCACTTGATGAGTGTAAATATAGAAAAAAATAGTTTGACCCCTGACATAGAGAGGGAAATGATGATCCATAACAAGTGGAGTGATATGTGATTTTAGAAAATGTCACAAGAGCTAAGAGCCACACCCAGGAGCCTATATCTCCTGCACACTCCATTTGAAATTGCCCAGGAGTGCGCCTCTACATCACAGCGGCAAGGTGGGGAAAAAAAAAAAAAGAGGTAAAAGATTCTAAAAAGCTTCGTAGAGCTGAAGGGAACTGAAAGGTTGGGTGATAATTATCTGTAGGTTCACAACTACGAGTTATGACAAAGTTTCAGTTCAGCTTTAAACAGAGTTATGGTAATAAATTAATTTAATTGCTTTGGCACCACCAGGTAAATGCATGAACTATGTTGAATCAATGTTTTCAAGTTGACTAAACTTGCTCAAGAGTGATGGCAATTTATTTAAAATAGGCACCACCTACAATAAATAGGCAGCCAATCACTAGAAAATGAGATAGACCATCAGAAAACAAACGGCATTTTTTTGGCGGATATTGAAATATGGATCTAATTTGCTTAAGCAACGTTGTGGTATATTAATTAAGCGGTGGGAATAGGTGACGTGTACATGACACAGGTGTGGTTGTGGTGATTTATAAATGGACACTGTATGTATTGTAATATAACTGTGGCCTGTTACCTAATCTATATGAAATCTGCAGATCATTCTGCTTACGAACAAGACACACAAACAGGAAGAGAAAGCAACATTTCTCTGCAGTGAAGACGGTGGTGCAATGCACAGAAAGGCTGAGTCTGCGCAACAAAGCTGCTGCTGCTGCTGCTTGCTGAACAGAGCGCATGTGCAGGTGTCAGGTAACCTTAAGATACACACACCCAGCAGACAGGACAGGACAGGCCACCTTACTAAAGCAACAACCACACCTGGTTAACTGGTGGCACCGTTTACAGTAATAGCTCCATATTATAACCTTTAAATCAATGTTACATGTTCCTTTAATATAAAATGTAAATGTGTGACGGTAACTTAGCTACTATGAGGTGATTCATGAGGGGAAGAGCCTCAGTTTAGTTTCTGGGTGGGTTTTTGAGGTGGAGTCGACATGATGACATAATTGCACCCAATGTATGTGGTGAGTTTTTTTATTTTCAGGCAGCTGACTGACTGACTGGTGTTTGTTTGAGTTGCTTTAACATCTTAAATGTACCAAAGTAAAATACAAAAGAAGACTTTCCAACAGGACTGTAGTCGCTTCCTGGCAACAAGAATATATATACATATTATGTAAAATTTAAAAATAATAATTTGGTGGCTAAAAATGTCCTATTAATAACTTGGACTAATGAACTCTTATCTCACACGAGCACACACACACACTGACAGAGAAAGAAGGAACACAAAGGAGGACTGAACTCCACCCATGACGCGTCACTAACTACCTTTCACAGGTGTCACTTCCAGTTTCTTCACATTCTCTCAGTCGATAGAGGTGATTCCCACAGGCACGCACACTCACTCATGCAGTGTCCTACAGTCTCTCATTTCCTGGATCCAGCGCGTCCGAGCTGCTGTGGAAACTTTCAGAAGTTTTGTTGTTGAGAGGGAGGACGTGAATAGGGGAGGGGGGGGGATCTCTGGGAGCCTACTGCGGCGTTTGCTGCGCTCACACGCAGATCGGTTCGGTGTCTGAGCTCCGGGGATGTCGGCCGTGAAGGCGCTGCAGCAGTGGTGCCGGGTCCGGTGTGACGGCTACCGGGACGTGTCCATCACCAACATGACCACGTCCTTCAGGAACGGAATGGCTTTCTGCGCCCTCATCCACAAGCACAGACCCGATCTCATGTGAGTAGACTCAGACCACCCGAGGACTGGGTGGCGTTTTTTGTCAGTTCGTGCTGCTTGTGTCCTGTCTGTTTCTGACATAAGCTGTTTAGAGAAGACGTACTCTTGTCGTTTTGCAGTTATGAAAGGGACGAGAGAAACTTCATGTGGGGCTGCAGGAAAAACCGGAGCAGGAGCTGAGCTGAGGAGCTCAGTGTCTGCAGAGTCTGCCTGTATTTACATTAGGCCGGGGCTTTATTTTCCTTTACAGTTGACCTACTAAAGTGATCATCTGTGCAATCCTGCTACTCAGTGTTTATGTTATATAGAGTGCAGATCTGGAGACTTAAAGGACTTTAGTCTTGACGCCCTTCATGACCTGAATCTAGACTAAAGGAAGCAACATGAAGGTCTCAGGGTTTGACCTGATAGAATCTTGGATCTTAAAAAAAGCAGAAAAGCCTATGGAATCAAATAATGGCAATGAAAAGATTTGACTTTGAAAGCTGTCAATCTGAATTTATGTGGACTGATCTGCTTCGTCACACTACAATTTAAATACAAAGTCTAAGTCTGTTTCCATCGTCACCTCACGTCTTTTAACTGTTGTTGGCCTGTACATTCATTCTCAAGCAATGTAGAAAAACACTTTACTTTTACCATGTTTCACATTAGTAATAACATAATTTAGTCATAGGCCTATGCTTGCTAAAATAGTTGGGCAGAACTGTAAGTAAATACATAAAACATGTAAAACCGATACAAGATGAAATAGTTGAAAAAAGTTTAAAATTCAATAAAAAAGAAGGTGGGTGGGGGTTGTAATGATGCCTTTAGAGTCAAACACACACATTCATCACAGAACGATACATTTTATACACACAAACACATGTTAAAAAGCACTATTGTTTAAATGCAAATCATTTAAAAGAATTGCAGAAAGGCCTCTGGAGCTTTCCAGTCTATTCAAATGCAAATGTGTTGGTCAGCTATCCCAGACTTTTTCTCAGCCCCTAACGCCTCCTTTGTAAATCTTTGTTCTTGTATTCATCTTAAAGTTGCACAATCCTCTGGCCTGCGTAAGATGCTGCAACTAATGATGTTCAACATCACTGAATGATCTCTTGAGTCACTTTTAGGTGACGTTTGTCTTTGTTTAGTCAGAAAACAGTGAAAGATGCCCGTCACAAGTTGACTGTAGTAGCTTGTTGTGATGTCTTCATATTGTTTGTTGTGTCCGGTCAGCAGTGCAATACCCAAAGAAATGTAATATACAATAATTATAGGAGCATGACTGGGATCTCAAACAGTCCGTCTGTGTGTCAAAGATCATTTTCAGTTCGAGGCCTTGATCAAGTGAAAGTAAAAAGGTCGTCTCCTTTGTGTTTTCCCGGGACTTTTTGACAACTACCAGAGAATTTCCACCCGGGAATATTTGTTGATATTTGTCACTCGACAGCTGCAAAGTGTTTTGTCGTGAATGAGATCCGTCCAGGTTACGCTTTGGTTTAAATATTCCAAAGACCCGACTCACCATCTCTAGTGGAGCGTTGCCCAGTTTCACACACAGACGCCTGTTTATCATCCAGAGAAGCCATTACTGCAGGAAGACAAGTAGTTTCATTTTAGGAAGAGATGCGTCTCTGCTTTGCTTTCCTGAATGTAGACATTTCCATGCTTCTGAAGAATGCAGGCTGACATGAGACCATGTGTCACCACCGCGGCCGTGTAATGAATTGATACGTCCGACTGTCTGTGTCATGGTACATGTCGATGTGACGGGCTGCGCCTGACTAAACGACACATGTTTAGGTCCAGACTGTAAACAAACCAATGAGGAAGGGAAGTTGGATAACGTGTTACTCATTTTTCCTTCTTCCTCTGTTGCAGCAACTTTGATTCACTGAAGAAGGAAGATGTTTATGAGAACAACAAACTGGTGAGACATGTTTACGTTCTGCATTTTGACATCTGAATGTTTCCCACACATGTTTATTCGGACAAACTCATGATTCCTGAGTCCACACTCGCGGCTTTAGTCTACAGACCAGATGATTAATCGTACTGATTTAGAGGTTCCCTGCCCTACCTATGGTTTCACTCAGGCAGAAGTCAATGCAGAAGTGCTTTAAACTTGCATTCTCTCTAATGGCCATTAGGGGGCGACTCCTCTGGTTGCAAAAATAAATCAGATTGTATAGAAGTCTATGAGAAAATGACCCTACTTCTCACTTGATTTATTACCTCAGTAAACATTTTGAACATGAGTTTATGGCCTCAGCATGAAGTTCATTTAGTAAATTATGGTCCATTTAGAGAAAAGCAGACGATACAGCGGCGTATGCTTTAGGGCGGGGCTACCTTGTGATTAACCGGTTGCTACCACGGTGTTGTTTGGTCTGGGAGTTGTCTGTGTTTTCATCGTACAACTTTAACCCTTTCACGGAGTGTTTTCAGTTCATGAAAGTTAATCGTAACCTTTTTGCCGCCTAAAATGTTGCGCTGGGTTGTACTGAGCTCCACCCTCTCCTGTCTCTTCTGGTTGCAAAGAAGCCAAGATGGCGACGGCCAAAATGCAGAACTCAAGGCCTGAAATGGCCGTACTTCTTCCGTACGGTCTTTGGTTTCACACTATTACACTGATCAGCAGCTGGCGGTGACACGCCAGGATATGCTGCATTGTGCCAACAAAGACAGTGAAGAAGAAGATTACAAGCTCGTAGAGACGTCTGTAACTCAGCGGATCATTTTTGAACTAAATCAACTTCCCAGTTCAAACACTTGAAAAGCCCTTACTTTATTAAGTCATTCATTTAACAGCATTTTGAACTATTTTATTGACTAAATGATTAATAAATCAATAAAAAAACCAACTGATTTGTTTATGGCTGATGAAAATAATTGTTACTTGCAGCCATTAATTGCTTCTACGTGCGCGCTGTCTGTTGATGTTGCATCAGCACCGCTTGATGTTTGGTAACAGAGGATTTTCAAAAGTGTCAGTGTTCAGACGTAGCTGAGAGAAGAAGTCATTGCCAAATGCAGAGTGTTTCAGTCCGGGCACTTTGACGTTGGCTGCGTTATTGCTTTCTTTACTTTCACTTTCTCCGCAGAGCTTCATTACTGTAGAAAAGCTCAACATCACGTTTGCTCTTTTAAAGTGATATTAAATAAAAGCCCAAATTAGCAGCTACTATTTGACTCTACTCAGGATCTTAACTAAAACAAAGCCGAAAGAACAGATACAACTTAAAAATCAACAATGAGCTGTAAGAGATTAAAGTGCTCAGCAAAGTAAACAGTGTTTTTCTGGCTCTCTTGATCGTCTGATTACTGATTTAGTAATGCCTCTCATGCTCGTCAGCCTGTCTCTGCTTGTTTTGTTTTTTTTCTGCTTCCATGGAATTGCTGAATGTGAATCTAGTTTGGAAATTCCTGACTCGCTTTCTCTCTGAACACAGAAGGTGTAGATTCAATCTGTGGTCAGAATGTTTGAAATTTGAAAAAAGGGATTTTATTCAGGAAACGCAAAAAACAAACCCAAACAAGACATGGTTGAACCATTCATTTAAACAAAGAAAATACATGTCCACATCTAAAGGGAGGACGGAAATCTAAAATACAATACTAGGCACTCAAATAGACATCAAAGATAAAAATGATTTCATACAAATGAGCTCTTTAAAACAAATTTCCAACATGTTTCAGCGTGTCAAAACACACTGAGCTTCCTCTGTCTTGTTGGATAAAGTCGATGTAATTTGCAGGCGTTCAATGTTGCGGAGGAGCAGTTGGGAATTCCAGCGCTGTTGGATGCAGAAGACATGGTGGCTCTTAAGGTTCCTGACCGCCTCAGTATCCTGACATACGTGTCCCAGTACTACAACTACTTCCACGGGCGCTCCCCGAGTGAGTATCAGTGTCTCTGGCTGTGTTCGTCTCTGCCTTTGTCCCCCTTCTTCCTGTCTCACCAGCCTCTGTTTGTTCATGTGTTCGCTGCAGTTGGTGGTCTGGGAGGTATAAAGCGTCCAGCTGACGACCCCACGGATGAACCGTCCGGGAAGAAGAACCAGCCGGTGGCAGCGAAGGTGTTTCCCTCTTCCAAACCGGCCAGAGAGAACAGCCCTCCCCCCTCCGCCAACATCACAAGGCCCTCTCCTTCCCCAAAACAAACCAGAAATGCCACAAAGGTAACCTTAATTCTTCACATAAGCATTACAAAAAATGTAATTGTTTGTTTTTGGAATAACGTCCCAAACGATTTGGGAGTTGCAAAGCCAAACACATTAAAGACAATTCACATACCTACAAAGTTCTATTGTTGTCTGTATCAAACTGCTGTTACATAACAAACAAACAACACGCATTGCCTCAGATATGTTACAGCAATTACCTTGATAGATAACTTGTCCTGAATGAAGTTATCATTTCCATCTCATGAAACCTGCCTCGCCCTCTCCTCCCCTCTTCCAGGATGTGGTGGTTGAGAGATCCCATCAGACAGGCACCCTGAGCAACAAATGTGAGTCCTGCACCAAGCACGTTCACCTGGTGCAGCGACATCTAGTGGACGGGAAGCTCTATCACAGGAGCTGTGCAAAGTAAGGACCCGTGCTAATTCATTTAATCATAACTGATCCTCTTTATTCTAGTCTGCAGCGTGCCACCAGAGCGATTATAGACTCTTTTTTTATTTAAATTAAAAAAAAAAGTGAAATAATTGATTTTAAAAAAGCAATTATGAATTTATAATTAAAATGTATAATTAAAATTATAAATAGAACTCATATCACATTGTCAGACAAATAAAAGGATCAAATTTGAGGCAGCAGACGCATTCTTCTTCCTTGTCATAAGTTGACGCCTACATTACCCACAATGCAACTCCACCGGTTCATATGGAGTTTGTGTATGTGATGTTAGTAGCGGCTGTGCCCTGCTTATTATATTCCATTGACAGTTTCCATTTCATGATGGTTTTAATGTAAAGAATAACTTGATTTACTTTTTGTGAGTTGTAAGTAATTCTGGTTCTGACTCATTGCAATGACATTTCTTTGCCTTTCTTTTAGAGAAAATTAAGGTCAAATTCTGTCCTGTAGAAGAGACGAAAACAAAACGTCTGAAAAATTGCCGCTGTTGTCTCAGACATCAACTCTTGTCAGTTTGTAAAGTTGTATTTCATTGCTCCTGACCTCCACAGACCAAATCCAAGTATTACACATGTTTCTGGCAACATCCAGGATTCATGAAACCATAGCTATGTCCAGGCTCAAACAGAACCAGCAGGAGCTCTGATTTGCCAGCTGTGGGAAGAATTTAGTAACAATTACGTGTCTTTTGCTTTCTTTCTTTCAGGGCACTGTCGGCTACAAACCCACCTGCACCTTTCAGAGGTTTACCCACAAACACTCCCGTTTCCAGATTAACTCTGCTAGCTGACTCCACTGAAACCAACACGGCCACTCCGACTCATACACCCTCCAGACTGGGACTGTCATCGCTGACGGAGAAAGCCAGCACCCCTCCCAGCTTCTCCACCACTTTTCCTTCCTCGCCTCCCTCCCGGCCTGCTTCCAGTGTCTCTCCTGCTGCTAAAGAGACTCAGACGTCTGTTTCCAGATTAACTCACGTTACTCCCGAAACTTCCGCTTCCAGAATAACTCCCGAAACTCCCGTTTCCAGATTAACTCCGCTAGCTGACTCCACTGAAACCAACATGGCCACTCCGACTCATACACCCTCCAGACTGGGACTGTCATGGCTGACGAAGAAAGCCGGCACCCCTCCCAGCTTCTCCACCACTTCTTCTTCCTCGCCTCCCTCCCAGCCTGCTTCCAGTGTCTCTCCTGCTGCTAAAGAGACTCAGACGTCTGTTTCCAGATTAACTCCCGTTACTCCCAAAACTCCCGTTTCCAGATTAACTCCCATTACTCCCAAAACTCCTGTTTCCAGATTAACTCCTCTAGCTGACTCCACTAAAACCAACACGGCCACTCCGACTCATACACCCTCCAGACTGGGACTGTCATCGCTGACGGAGAAAGCCAGCACCCCTCCCAGCTTCTCCACCACTTTTTCTTCTTCGCCTCCCTCCCGGCCTGCTTCCAGTGTCTCTCCTGCTGCTAAAGAGACTCAGACGTGTGTCGTCTCCAAACCCGCGGCTTCAATGACTCCTAGTGACTCTCCCTCCACCACAGCAACAACTTCTATCAACACCAGGCCCACCGCTGCTCCTCGTACCTCGACCACGGCGGCCAAGACAGCGCAGTCCAAGCTCAAGTTCTTCCTATCGGAGAGCGATGAAGAGAAAAAGACTGCAACCGCCAACGTTGTCGTAAACAAAGGGCCGAACGTG
Source organism: Anarrhichthys ocellatus (assembly GCF_004355925.1). Lineage (NCBI taxonomy): Eukaryota > Metazoa > Chordata > Actinopteri > Perciformes > Anarhichadidae > Anarrhichthys > Anarrhichthys ocellatus. The sequence goes on along the minus strand of NW_022280058.1, from coordinate 516,151 downwards.
ACCGCCAAGGTCCAGGAGGCCACAGTAGGACAGGCCGTCTCTGTGGTTGTGAATGTTGGTGGCTTTGGCAGAAAGGAAGCGGATGTGAGCCCAAACACAGGTGGGGAGAGAGCGAAAGCATCTGGAGTAGGTGGAGATTCGAAAGCGAAAGCATCGGCCGCAGCCTTCATCTCCAAAACACTGGCTGAGGAGAACAACAACAACAACACCGCTAAGCCTGCGTGGACGACTGTAGCACTGAAGAAAATTGATAAGTAAGTAATGTAACACACACGTATATGATTTTATAACATCTGGCTTTCGCCCTGACATCTACTGGTGAATAGTAGCGTTTAATAACTCCTCACCTCTGATCAGACCTCCTCAAGTGGAGACTCCAAAGAAGGAGACGGGGGGCGTCAGAGGGAGAAAGGTGCTGAGGGCAGACCCGTCGATCCTCGCTGACCTGGTGACTCCGACAGACAACCGGACTCCCAGCCCGGCCAGCAGAAGTGGACTCAGAGCCAGAACCCCGGACAGAGAAGCCTCAAAGCCCGGCAGTGCATCGCCCAACAGCTCAGGTTAAACTCGCATATCTGGTGGCTGTACATAGAGCAGTTTGTTAGTAGCATTGTTTGTGTGGCCGGAACAGGAAATGTTGGAAGTGCCCTCTCATCTGCACGCTAAAGTACCTGTTTCACAGCCGATGGCAGTTATTTTATGATAGTTTGCATTTTTGCGAAGACCCGCCCTACTCTGCCTCTGATTGGCTAGCACTCGCTGCCTCCTTTGCAGAATTTGTTTAATTTTATTGCTGATAAAGATCGGAGGAGGGCTGGTAGTGTTAATGATTTCAGCTCAGATGTGGATGTTTTCGTCAGGATGGCAGCCTTCTTGCATAATCACAATGTCCTGATTTAGGGAGAAAATGTTTTTTATTTTTTATTTTGCTTTATAGACCGATCGGGGATTTCATTTTTAATGTGGTGCCATGATTAAACTGACTTTTAACCTGAATGTTGATATGGCACACTGATTAACAAGAACATTATTTGTTTTCTTCTCCTCAGCATTAGAAAACAAAGCGTCTCCTGCGGACTGGAGGTCGAGGCTCAAACCCATCTCCAAGTAAGACTTATTAAATAAACGTTTGTCCTGAGTCCCCTCCATGTTCTATGTTTCTGGTTAATTCATTCCCTTACTGGCTCAGCTCCTAAAGTCATACCTCCAGCAGGGAGTATCTGTACGTGGGCGGGCTCACAGCGTAGCGACATCTCCTCTTCTCTCCTGATATCCTGTCCATTCATCCATCCTTTGATCCTGCCTTTCATCCATCCATCCAACCTTTCCCTCCCACAGGAAGCCTGTACCTGCTGCTCCTCCAAATGCCTCGGCCATCATTTGTAGTCGGAGCTTTCGGCCGCTCCTCTTCCGCCCACATGCATGTGAGCCCCAAATGGTGTCAAGACTGAGTAGAGTCCTCCGTGGTGCAACATATGCTCGGTGCTCAGGGTTCCTTTCCCCTAGGATGACCTTTCCTCCCGCTCTCATGAATCAAAACTGAACACCAGAGGGGGACTACTTGTAGGAGCAGATAAAGGGCCATTAATTAAAGTCTCTTTGTCTCTTTTCTGCTCGTCCTCAGACCTGCTGCTCCTTCCCAGCCCTCCCCTAAACCCTGGGCTAATGGAGCTGGACAGCCTCAGACTTCAGAGCTGTCTGTTGGGCCTTCTCCCTCCTCTCATCTTCACAACCCGAGCATCTCTGTCACTCCACCTGCAGCAAAGGGTAACATGGGTACCTGTGTTGTAATGTTGTTCCGTTTAAATATGATTTTGGACAAAAAAAACAACAACCCTGCACATTGCTATTTTATTCCCATTTCTTTTAGTCCACGTCGGCATTACAACGTACCACAAATAGTGTTCCTAAAGAATTCCTATATATGAATCCGACCTCTCAGGCTCTCCTGCCTTTGTTCTCAACTTTCATTCTATCTATTTGAATTATCTTTCTTTCTTTTTCAGGATTCCTGAACGGTCAGACAGACCCAACTGCAAATGGCACCAAGTCAGAGTCAAAGAAGGTATCGAACCGTAGAAAATCAGTTTGCTTTAGCTTACAGCACATTGTTTTAAATGTAATCACGTTGAGGTTTTTATCTTAACAACGACAACAATTTTAATTTATTTAATCTACTGATTGGTAGTAAAACATTTTTTTAAATAAAAGCATTTCTCTTTTAACAAACTAACTACATTTCAATTGTTTATTAATGTAATAATTTATACATCTTACTCATCTGATCATCTTTTACTGCCTCTTTTCTTTAAACTGAAAGGATGTCATTTAATAACGACAGTGGGATCACTATGTTAGGTTTGCCTGGGTTTTCGGATCTATGTTTTGGTTCACAGCTTCCATTACATTTGTGTGTGTTTGTGTGTGTGTGTGTGTGTGTGTGTGTGTGTGTGTGTGTGTGTGTGT